>NW_006992971.1:6915-15930 GCF_000164805.1 Carlito syrichta
GAGCGGCCACTGCACTCCAGTCTGGGCGACAGAGTGAGACTTCAACTCAAAAAAAAAAATGCATTTTTTATGCATATTATCAAGCTATTCTGTAAAGTTTCCCTAAATAATACTAGTGGCTATTTTTATTTTTAAAGTATTTTTCGATTTGAAAGAAAACAATGGTACTTAATTGTTGCTTTTATTTGAACTTCTATTAGTGAGAAGGATGACAATTTCTGCATGCTGATTAGCTATTTGCACTTTTTATGTATGCGTGTAAATTACCTGTTCATGACTTTTATATACTTTACTTTTAGGTATTGTCTACGTCTGTTCGGGCTGCGGTAACAAAATACCATAAACTGGATGGCTTGTAAATGTGAATTAAAGTCTCACAGTTCTGGAGACTGGGAAGTCCTAGATAAAAGTGATGGTGGATTTGAGGTCTGGTAAAGGTCTGGCTTCTGGTTTATAGTTTACCATCCTGTCTCCTCACATGGTGGAAGGGGCAAGACTGCTCTCTGAGGCTCCTTTCATAAGGCACCAATCCCATTAATGAGGGCTCATGACCTAATCACCCCCAAAGGCCCCGAATCCTAATACCACCACATTGGGGACTGGGTTTCAATAATGAATTTTGAGGGGTAGACACATTCAGTCTGTAGGAAGAGTATTCCCATTTGTCAGGTTTGCAATGTAGTTCCAACCCCTGGCTCTATGTTAAGATTCTATCCCAGCTGACAACTTTATTTTTTTATTTTTTATTTATTTATTTATTTTTGAGTTGGGAGTCTCACTCTGTCGCCCAGACTGGAGTGCAGTGGCCGCTCCCGGCCACCGCAGCCTCGACCTGCTGGGCTCCGGCGATCCTTCCGCCTCAGCCTTCCACGTAGCTGGAACTACAGGCGCGCGCCACCATACCCGGCTAATTTTTTGATTTTGTTGTAGAGATGAGGTCTCGCCAAGTGGCCCGGGCGGGTCTCGAATCCACAGGCTCAGGCAATCCACTCACCTCAGCCTCCCAAAGCGTGGGATTACAGGCTAAGCCACCCAGCCCGGCTCAGCTGACAACTTTAAAGAAAGGTTTTATTTTTAAGTTATTAACAATGTTAAACTCTTTTTTTTTTTTTTAAATAAACATCCTTTCTCCAGGAACTAGAATAGCAGTTTATGAGCAGTGGCATCCGAGTAACACATTGGATTGACGTTCCCCACTGGTAATCAAACGTTATCCCTGGGCTTAGCTGAAGGACTGCAACTCCTTCAGATCACAAGGTGAATTTCTGGCCAATACTGGTCTTCTGGGGAGCACTAACGGCATGAAAATGTAACATGCAAGCCATGTTCCACTGACTCATGTCTCCATTAGTGCAAAATCCAGTGTAGAACTCCACTCTCTTGCCAAGACCTCCTTTCACTGCAGCCTTCTGGGAATTTGAGTGGGTCCTGCCACCTCACTTCCCACCAGCCTTCCTCATGCATGGACACCTCTCGTGGGGCGGGCTTCCCTACCCAAACCTTTCCTCTGACAAGTCGCGGCCGTTACTTGCACCTTCACTCAGTTTGGCCAGAGAAGCCCTCTCTGCTCTCAACCCAGTCTCTCACTTGGAAATCTCCTACTCAATCTCAGGACTTTTAAGTTAAAGGCTCACCTGGAAGCATGGTGGGAAGTGGTTTGATTGCTGGGGAAAACACAGATTTCTTAGGTATGGTGCAGGTAAACTTTAATCTCATATAAACAGAAATGTGACTTCTGGCTCACAGTTTATACGGCTGATCTTATTACTTCTGACATTTCTATCATATTTTAATAATAATATTTTCTCCCTGAGAAGTTGGAGAACACATCTCCTGATACACCTATCCCCTTCAGGGTGAAGCCTTCTCTTGCTCCCTGGACAGGTGCACTGTCCCTTCTGGGCTTATCGTTGTGCACGACTCTCCTAAATTATTACCATGCCTTGAAAGTTCTCCCTTTCCATGTCATTTTGGCCTTCTATATCGCAAGAACTTATTTCATGTCTTACTCATTTTTGTATTTTCTTTACCCGAAATGGTACCAGAATGCAGAATATGCTTGGTAAAAGTTCAATGTTTTTTCTCCTCTATGAAAATTAGTATATGTTTCATATATTATATCATATGCAACAATTGAGAAACAGAAATTTTGCTTTATTTCCAATAGTTTTGTTAATCACACGATATATATTTATTACAGAAAAAGTAGAACATATTGCTAAATCAAAAGAAGAAAAGGAAAGTTTTCTGTAATGATACTTCCTGGAGATTACCACGGGCAATATTTGGGTATCTAGTCATGTGTCACTTAATGATGGGGGAATACATTCTGAGAAATATGTCATCAGTTGATTTTGTCATTGTGCAAACATCATAGAATGTACTTACACAAACCGAGATGGTACAGTTTCTCTCTACACACCTAGGGTATATGGCGAGGCACATTGCTCTTAGGTTGCAAACCTGTACAGCATGTTACTGCACTGAATACTGTAGGCAACTGCAACACAATGGTAAGTGCGTATCTAAACATAGGAACGGTACAGTGAAAATACAGTATGCAAGATTAGGAATGGTCCACCTGTATAGGACACCTAACGTGGATGGGACTTTCAGGAATGGAAGTTGCTCTGGGTGTCTCAGTGAGTGAGTGGGGAGTGAAAGTGAAGGCTGGAGACCTCCTTGTCCACTACTGTAGACTTTTATAAACACTGGACATGTAGGCTACACTGAATTTATTGAAAGTCTTTTTCTTTCTTCAATAATAAATTAACCCTAGCTTACTTTTGTACTTGATAACCTTTTAAGTTTAGTAACTTTTGGATCCTTGGAATAACACTTAGCTTAAAACACAAATGCATTGTGTAGCTTTACAAAATAGGTTCTTTCCTTATGTTGGTAATCTATAAGCTTTTTGAAATTAAATTTTTGTTAACTTTTCATTAAAAATGAAGACACAAACACACGACTTAGCCTAGGCCTACACAGGGTCAGAATCATCAATATCTATCTTCTACCTCCACATCTTGTATCACTGGAAGGTCTTCAGAGTGATAACATACATGCTGCTGTCATTTCCTATGGTAACGATGTCTTCTGGAATCCTCAAGGATCTGTCTGAGGCTGTTCTACAGTTAGTTTTATTTTTTTTTAACAAGTATAAAGAGTACTCTCTAAAGTAATGATAAATGTATAGTAAATACATAAACCCAACCAGGAACTAGTTGTTTATTATAATTATCAAGTATGATGTACCATAAATAATTATACAGCTGACAGCACAGGAAGTTTGTTTACACCAGCATCACTGCAAACACGTGAGCCATGCATTGTATTATATCATTACGACATCACTAGGTGAGAGGAACTTTTCAGTCCTATTATAATCTTGTGGGACCACCGCCATATATGTGGTTTGTCATTGACCGAAAGGTTGTTGTGTGAGGCATGACTGCATATTCTTCTGGAATTAGAGCATGATGGTGATGGTAAACATGTATTGAACGCTTGCTGTGTGCCAGGCATTGTGTGAAGCACACTTTACATGGATTTTCTCACTTCATCCACATGTTCACATCATGTGATAGGTCAGCTATTGTTTTCTCCAGTTCACAGTGGATGGCATGGAGGATTAGGGAGGTTAAGTCACTTGCTCAAGATCACGTGACTGGCAAGTAGCATAGCCTGGATTTGAACCCATGTCACGTTAGCCCAGAGCACATGAATTAGAACATCATGTTGATCAAGTGAACATCTTCGGAGCCACACTAGATTTCAATCTACTTACAAGTTGTGTGATTTGAAGCAAGGTAATCAATCTCTTTGTACCTTAAGACCCATTTCCTCATCTGTCAAATGGGATGAATAATATTAGCCCCAAACTTTCTACAGAGTTGGTATGAGGATAAAATGAAATAATGTATGTGAAATACTTAGAGCCATGCCTACCTGTAGTAAACCTTCAATAATAGCTAGCTTTTATATTACTATACGTATTTTAAATGAAAATCACCACACTGTAACCCTCTTTGTAAACTAGTCTCTTCACTTACTATATTGTGAACATAATTTAAAAAGTAAAAGTAAGCAGGGCACAGTGGCTTAAGCCTGTAACCCCAGCACTTTGGGAGGCTGAGGTGAGGGAATTGCCTGAGCCCATGGGTTCAAGATCAAGCTGGGCAACTTGGCAAGACCTCATGTCTACAATAAATCAAGAAAAACTAGCCGGGTGTGATGGCACGTGCCTGAGTTTCAGCTACTTGGAAGGCTGAAGTGGAAGGATCGCCTGAAACCAGCAGGTTGAGGCTGCGGTGGCTGTGAGTGTGCCACTGCTCTCCAGCCTGGGCTACGGAGTGAGACTCTAATTCAAAAAAATAAAAATAAAAATAATAAACAAAGTAAATTCCTTTTACTTTTAGGAAGTTTTAAAATTTCCCTGTGCAGTAATATATCACCTAGTCATTGATCAAGCACCAAAATATAATTTCTACACTGACGTAAAAATGTATTGCATCTAAGGACACCCATATGGTTAAAAAAAAATACTGCAGCTAAAGTAAAGATGCATGGTTATATTTAAAATAATAACTTTAAAAAGTCTCTTTCATGAAATTGTTTTCAAAGAGTGTTTTATTATGTGGGTAAATTTTAACAAAAATTGCTCAAATTAACTCCAAGTACAATGACATGCATAATGTTTTGATTACACATATGAAATTCATTTAGTCAAAAGAAACTTTGAGTAGGAAAAATGCAACTTGGTAAGAAAAAAACCCCCATTACTCTAATGATAGACTAGTTCCCCAAGATCTAATCACATGCACATTTAGAAGAAAGCATTTCACATTCTCTGTAACTGCAACATCTGGTGACTTTCTGACTATTCCAAACAGCTTCGTTCTGCTTTCAAAATTCTATTTTGTGTTATACAAATCTATAAAGATGCCTGCAGAGACTTGGAGAACTTGGAAAATTTTCAACTAAGCTTCAAAAATGTGCTACTATTATCACTGATTTCTTGAGCGAGGCTGGAAAACAGTAATGAATGAAAAGCCAAGAAGAATGAGACTAGAAGAGCCTCTTCATATATTGTTATGATGTAAGAAACACCTCAGAGAATTTCTTGAAGGCGGTGGCAAGACTAAAACCAGCCAACAGAACTTACCGACGAGAAGGAAGATACACAGGCTAGCTTGAGGAACAGATGTAGCAAGGGGTTGCTTCACAGAAGAAGGCAAGCAGGAGTCCAGCCAGGGATAGACTTCTTCTGTAGAGAATGCATCACAATTTGATGCTTCTAGTTAGATTTTATTTTATTTTTTGGCACTAAACTGACATGTAAACCACGTAGCCCAGTCCACTTCCTCAGATAGTATTAAAATCAGTTCTGACTTGAGGGTCAATTTGCTTTTCAGTCTGATTTTGTTCAGAGTGAAAACAGTGATCCTTCCTCGGCTACCTGCAGAGCGGCCTGGCAGTAATTTTTCGCAAGATTTACTGTTATTACAATAGTTGATACTAAAACTGAAAACTTGATAATAAACATTAAAGACCCGTGAACAATGGCTAGATAGTTAACCAGACATTGTAAAAGGAAATAACTCCTTTGCTATTTTGGCCTAAAGTCCACTCATGTCCTAAGAAAATAGTAGAGTGTAATGCAAAAATAATCTTATTAAGCTTTCTTCTTCTTTATCTGTTTCTCTTTTTAAAAAATTATTAGGGAAACATAAGAAATCTGTTTTCTCTCAAGGTTGATTGACCCAGAGGGAAAATTTAATCACAGGAATTTTAATTGCTCAGATTTAATGTGTGATGGTGAGATTTGGGCTTCCATTGATGTCTCTCTTTTTACTTGTTTATCTCTCAGTTTTTTTCCTGTCCTTGCTTTTGGATTCATTCTCTTCCATTTCCGCCTATCTTTGAAATTGTTTCTCTCTCTTTTTTTCTTATATTCTCTTTACTTCCTCCTCCTCGCTGCTGTTATTTCCCCCTTTGCTTTGCTTACTGTTTCCTCTTTCTTCTTCCCTGCTCAATCTCTTCATCAGGGAGCTGGAGTATTATTATTATTATTGTTCTTATTATTTTTGAAAGCAGGATTTGTTGAGAGGACAGAAAAGCTCCCACAGTGAGAGGGGACCCGAGGGGTTGGCCCTGGAGTATTATTTTAATGATAATTACGACACACAGCTGCATTGTTTGTCCTTTTAAAAATAGTTTGAGGAGAGTTTGTTTTTCAAGGAAGAAATTGTGTTTCACCTCTTCTGACCTCAGCTTCATTACCTAATATAAAGCACTTGCATGGCATCCGACACAGAAAAGGCACCACATTAAATCTGAGCAAGTAAAATTCCTGTGATTAAATTATCCCTTTGGGTCAATCAACCTTGAGAGAAAAAAGATTTCTTATGTTTCCCTAAATGGCCCCATATGGACTGTTGTCATTGTCCTTCCAGGCACTTCTAGGGATGGGCCTTCCACTCCCTCTGCCTCTGTTTCAGTAAATCCTACTGATGCGTCTAACCGACTTTTCTCTCCATGTGATGTAAGCTCATATGTTTTTGTTGGAGCCTTAGTGGAAAGAACAAATGGACAATGATCTCCTTGCAGTAACACTTCAAGTTCTAGAAAACAACTCTTGGGCCACTTTCTTTTATAGCATCATGGTCTTGTGGACAGAACATGGGCTCTGGAGCCTGACACTTGGGTATCTGGGCAAAGCATTTACACCCATCAGCGTCCAGTTCTGCATCTGTGAGGACGCACTCAGAGGACTGTTCTGATGGTTAAATGAGACCCAGCAGATAGAGCACTTAGCATAATGCTCACATATGGTAAGATCTGAGAAAGGGCAGTGTAAGCTCCTGGTGCCCCCTCCCAGGAGGGAATTTTTCTCACAGGAATGATACCGATTCAAGAAGAGGGGGAAAGAATCTCCTGCCCACCTCTTTGTGGTCCATGAGTAATGAGTATGGGCAGAGGACACACAAATCAGGAGGTCAAAGAGTGTTAGCTATTAAAAGAGAGGAAAAAGCAAAGAGAACATCAGCCTGGGCAACATAGCGAGATCTCATCTCTACAAAAAAATAAAAAAAATTAGCTGGGCATGGTAGCACATGCCCGTAGTCCCATCTACTTGGGAGGCAGAGGTGGGAGGAAATTTCGAACCCAGGAGATGGATGCTTTAGTGAGCAGTGATCATGCCACTGCACTCCAGCCTGGGTGAAGGAGTGAGACCCCAACTCAGAGAGAGAGAGAGAGAGAGAGAGAGAGAGAGAGAGAGAGAGAGAGAGAGAGAAAACCTATCACCTCTTTGGTGACTGAGTGACTAAATTGGGAGCTTCCCAACATAGAGTGAGGAGAAAGAAAGAGTAGGCTTATAACTTGTTGAATTAACTATTTGCAAAACATTTTATAAGAAGGCCTGACCCTGGGATTGCCTCTGCCCTGTCCCCGACAGGCATTGTACATTTGCTTGGTTGGTGGTGAAGCCAAGCAAATGCTATGAGCTGTCTCTTTCAAGTGTAGGGGTTGCATAAGACAATATTGTGTGTGTGTGTGCACGCGCGTGCATGTGTGTGTTTGTCATAAGCTAATAGAACTAAATCCTTCTCTCAGCAAAAGTTGAAATGCCCCACAACTTAAAAAAATTCAGTTACAGTTTCTTAATACTTTCTCCAGATTAACTTAAAAAATGTAGAAGCCGAAACTTATTCAGTCAGGAAATGTTTTTTGAGGACTTTTTGTTGGCTACACGCTAAAGATTTCAATAGTCCTTAATTACACGTCAGTGTTCACCCTGGTGCTGTGAGCTGGGTCGCCAAGCAAGTTAACAGTAACTTCAGTAGCAAAGTAGTCAAGCTTGCAAATGATTTACTATCTTTTTTTGAGTCTCACTCTGTCGCCCAGACTGGAGTGCAGTGGCCGCTCCCGGCCACCGCAGCCTCGACCTGCTGGGCTCCGGCGATCCTTCCGCCTCAGCCTTCTGAGTAGCTGGAACTACAGGCGCGCGCTACCACGTCCGGGTAATTTTTTTGATTTATTGTAGAGATGAGGTCTCGATTGCCCAGGCGGGTCTCGAACCCACGGGCTCAGGCAATCCACTCACCTCAGCCTCCCAAAGGCGCGGGATGACAGGCTGAGCCACCGAGCCCGGCTTTTACTTTCTAACAGTACAGAGAATGCATTCAAAATTTTCTGTATAGTGACATCACTTTCAGTTGCTGTCGTCACGATTTCCCTGGGTGAAGAAGAAGAGAGTGGAATTATGATTGGCAATTATAGTGGGAATCTTATCTGAACCTGACCCAAGATGTGAACATCACGAGTTATGGCTGTTGGAAACTGTTTATATGAAACTAATCCTGGAAGAAGATGAGCTACGTCGAGCCTGTGTTGATTCTAAGGTAGAACCAGAATGATCTATTCCCCAAGGCAGGGGCATATTATAGAATAAAAGGCCCTTGCACTTCTAGATCTTCTGCCATTAAAGAACTGCAGTTTTAAACCGGGCTCGGTGGCTCAGCCCGTAATCCTGCGCCTTTGGGAGGCTGAGGTGAGTGGATTGCCCGAGCCCGCGGGTTCGAGACCCGCCTGGGCAGCGAGACCTCATCTCTACAATAAATCAAAAATCAGCCGGGCGTGGTAGCGCATGCCCGTAATTCCAGCTACTCGGAAGGCTGAGGCGAAAGGATCGCCGGAGCCCAGCAGGTCGAGGCTGCGGTGGCCGGGAGCGGCCACTGCCCTCCAGTCTGGGTGACAGAGTTAGACTCCAACTCACACAAAAAAAGGAACTGCAGTTTTAAAGGCATACGTCTTCAGATCCTATTTTGGATTGGAATGTAGATAATCAAGAAGGCCTTTGTATCCTTGTCTTCTCCTTAGTGAATGACATCTGCTAGGTCCTTGCCCAATTAGGAAGGTAGTGAAGTCAGAGAGAGAGGTCTGCTGGTATTTGTCCTTCCTCAGGACCCTCTGTCAGTCAGTCCAGAGGGGAATGAGGTGGGGACCAGCAGC
>NW_006992971.1:15950-31873 GCF_000164805.1 Carlito syrichta
AGCCTCGACCTGCTGGGCTCCGGCGATCCTTCCGCCTCAGCCTTCTGAGTAGCTGGAACTACAGGCGCGCGCTACCACGTCTGGGTAATTTTTTGATTTATTGTAGAGATGAGGTCTCGCCTGCCCAGGCGGGTCTCGAACCCACGGGCTCAGGCAATCCACTCACCTCAGCCTCCTAAAGGCATGGGATTACAGGCTGAGCCACCGAGCCCGGCTGAGGCTGAGTAATTTATAGTTCAATAAATTCTTTTTTTTTTTTAAGTCGTAGTCTTACTCTGTTGCCCATGCTCACGGCCACCGCAGCCTTGACCCGCTGGACTCAGGTGATCCTTCCGCCTCAGCCTTCCAAGTAGCTGGAACCACAGGCACATATCACCATGCCCAGCTAATTTTCCTTGACTTATTATTGTAGAGATGAGGTCTCACCATGTTGCCCAGATTGGTCTCAAACCCATGGGCTCAGGCCATCCTCTTACCTCGGCCTCCCAAAGTGCTAGGATTATAGGCGTGAGCCACCGCTGCCGGCCAATAAATGCTGATTAAGTACCTAATACATGCTCGGCACTTTAGGTGTGGGGACAGATGCAGTCTATGCCCTATACAACTTCCATGCAAGAGAAAGTGTAGGTCGCCTCCACCACCAACCACTGGGGAGAGCAGAACCTATTCAGTAAATGGTGCTGGGAAAATTGGTTGACTACATGCAGGAGATTGAAACAGGAACCCTACCTATCACCATACACAAAAATCAACTCCGAATGGATCAAAGACCTAAAAGTAAAACCTCAAAGCATAAGAATCTTAGAAAATACAGGAGATACCCTCACAGAAATTTGAATAGGCAGCCAATTCCTGATCAAAACCCTAGATGCCCATGCCATAAGAGATAAGATAGACAAGTGGAATGTTATCAAACTGAAAATCTTCTGCAAAGCCAAAGAAACCATCAAGAGAGCAGGGAGACAGCCCACAGAGTGGGAAAAAATATTTGCCAACTGTATATCTGACAATGCCTAACATCCAGGATCGATAAGGAACTCAAATGTGTGCCAAAAGGAAAAAACAAACAGCCCTATTAAAAAATGGGCAAAGTATATGAATTGACACTTCTCAAAAGAAGACATAGGAGCAGCCAACAGATATATGAAAAAATGCTCAGCCTCATTAATCATCAGAGAAATGCAAATTAAAACCACACTGAGATACCACCTAACTCCAGTCAGGATGGCCATCATCAATATCTCAAAAAAAACAGATGCTGGAGAGGATGCGGGGAAAAGGGAACACTTCTACCCTGTTGGTAGGAGTGTAAACTAGTGCAACCTCTGTGGAAAACAGTGTGGCGATTCCTGAAAGATCTAAAAATCAACCTTTCATATGACCCTGCAATCTTCCTTCTGGGAATATAGCTGGAGGAACTCAAATCACTCTACGAATATGATGCACATGCATATTTATTGCAGCATTATTCACAATAGCAAAAACATGTAACCAACTGTGCTGCCCATTGGAAGTAGACTGGATTAAAAAAGAAGTGGTACATCTACATGATGGAATATTATGCAGTCATAAAGAAGGACAAAATTATGAACCTCACAGCAACTTGGATGGATTTAGAGTCTATAATCCTCAGTGATCTATCACAGAAACAAAGAACTGAGTACCTCATGTTCTCACTTACAAGCAGACCCTGAACATATCATAACACTGCGGGACAGGGTTTGGCAGTGGTGGGACACTGTCAGAGAAGGGAAGGTGGGGTGCACATAGCATCAATAAGGGTACTCGATCTCAAACCAGGCAAGGTGGGGACCAAAGAGAGGCCCAACCTTTACCTGTATGATGATCACGTGTATACCTAATCCTGAGTTGTACTCTACACCTTTAAGTAATTAAAAAAAAAGTTTTATTTAGATACTAAGAAAGGAAAAAGAGAGAGAGAATACACCTTGCTCAAGGTCAAAGAACAGGACCAGCCTTCAAAGTCTGTTGGTTTCATAACCTATATACTTTCTATTATATAAGAGGGAACCCAAAAAACCCAGAAATTTATCATAAAAAATTATGTATTTATTCTTACATGTTTAAATTTCAGTCAACTTTAGCATATTCTTCATTTGATGCAATCCACCTATTGAGAGGCTTTTTCCACTGCTCAAAAGGGTTTTTGAACTCATCCATTTTGATGCCTTTGAGTGATTCTGCCGTTTTTTGCTTCACCTCTTCCACACTGGCGAAATGTTTCCCTTGAAGGACTTTTTTTATCCGGAGAAACAAAAAAGGCCGCTTGAAGCGAGATCAGGCAAATAGGGAGGATGGGGCACAGGGGTCATAATGAAGTCCATAATTTTGTCCTTCTTTATGGCTGCATAATATTCCATCATTTATATGTTTTTTAGTAAAAACTTCTGAACACTCAGTGTGAGGTGGGAAGGTGCACTGCACGGTGGAAGCACCAGTCACCCGTTGGCCACAACTTGGGATGTTTCTTCCACAAATCGGGACACGACCTTCCTAAAACTTCCAGATAATAATTTTGGTTGACAATTTGAAATGGAGGAGCAAATTCTGAGTGTACCACAAGGGGCCTAACCTCCAAAAGATAACTCCTTATTTTTGGGGTTCCCCCCTCATATCCTCAGAAGACACTAACAGTGATGGAGCTAGTACAGAAACCAGGTAGGGGTTGGTCAGCCAACTTGGGGCTTTACAAAGAACTCTGGATTTCTCTGTCTTGAGAAGTTCCCAGATGACCCTCAGTTTTTTCATGGATTGTACTTGGTCTTGAAACAGTTATAAGTTCTAGGGAAACTTGGCTCTATTTCTGGACTAAATGCTGAATGTAGCTTCATGGATTCCATTCAGATGTCCGACCTTGTCCTAGTTTTGTTCTTATTGTTAAGTTCTTGTGACCTGAACTGGAGACCTTGGAAACCATATACTATTTTTTTTTTTTTGAGTTGGAGTCTCACTGTCACCCAGGCTGGAGGGCAGTGACACGCTCCAGGCCACCGCAGCCTGGACCTGCTGGGCTCCTGCGATCCTTCCCCCTCAGCCTTCCAAGTAGCTGGAACTACAGGTGCACGCTACCATGCCCGGCTAATTTTTGATTTATTGTAGAGACGCGGTCTCACCTAGTTGCCCGGGCTGGTCTCGAACCCACAGGCTTAGGCAATCCTCCCGCCTTGGCCTCCCAAAGTGCTGGGATTATAGGCTGAGTCACCGAACCCGGCCAGAAACCATATACTCTTTAGGTGACCTGTCTAGTTGATTCTACAGTCACCTCTCATTGTCACATATCAGAAAGCACATAGCATATACTAGAACAAAAATCAAATGCTTAAAAGAAATGTGTAAATGGTTTTGGGTGCAAAACTCTGATTCAAGAGAAAAGAGAAAGAAGAGAGAATGCAAAATATTCTCCTTTGGGCAAGTGGTCAGTTTGCCTTGAACTTGGCATTCATATTAGCATAACTGAGCATGCAATAACATAGCTCAGAGTAATGGGGAATATTTGCAAGTAACTCGTATGACTGGTGGAAGCACTATGGTATGATGGAACAAATGAGGTGTAGTACAATAGGTCATGGCTCTGTGTTTACATCTTGCTGACTTTCCCCAGCAACTCTGAGATCTCAGTAGGATTCCTGCTTCAGTGACTCTATTTTCTTACTCAAAAAAATGGGAACTATTTCTACCTTGTGGGATGTAAATATTAAATGAGATACTGCAGAAAATACTTTGTACAGTACCTGGTAGTCCCCAGTGGGCTCTCAGTAAATGCTACTTTCCTCTTACCAAACATTTTCTTCGGTGTTTTGTCTGCTGAAATTTATTTTTATCAGAAATGCGTATAGTTATCGTGACTTGATGAGGGAAAGAATTAAGAAAACTGATCTTCTGGGGGAATCTGTGATGGTATATATGGTGAGATGTTCCTACTGTTGTCAAGACAACAAGTGGAGGTGAAAGTTAGACACCAAGGGGGAGCAGGTTAAAACCTGCTAGCCTCTGAGGAAGCCAAGAGAAGGAGAAAGGGCTTAATTTCTCCCTGCTCATAAAAGAGATTATGGAGTTGACAACACTTGTTTCTCAGACTCTGAAATGATATAAGGATGTCTGAGTGTGTGTGTCGGGGGGGGGGTCTTCTCAGACCAAGACCTCAAAGATGAGATAAATTAGGCTGTGGGCAGGATCTAGCCCATCCATTGGGGTTTCCTTTGTCCCCCAGTTTCAAGAAAGGAAAGAGGAGTAGGTAGGAGAATGAGATAGTGAGAGGAAATAATAGGAGGGACAAGGTACTTTGCACTCCTACACACCTTACTGAGTATGCTAAGAATGCTTTATACTCAGGCCATTTTTCAAGGTTGCCTTTGCAGTAGGCAACCTTGAGGGATGAAGTGATGTTGACACAGAGACCTACTGATGTCCATCCATGTTGCCGTAGCCCCTAGAGAAGGGCATTCCCAGAGGGTAGCTTCAGGGGATCCTTGGCTTCCCTCCAGACTACACACGAAGATGTATCCCTATTTCCTTCCCTTCTTAGTAATCATAGGTTTGAACAGTAGAGTATCAGTGTAATTGTAAGTCTTGTGATTTGTATAACTTTTGCATCAATATAATCGTAAGTCTTGTGATTTGCATAACTTTTGTGTCCATGTAATCGTGAGTCTTGGGACTTGGGTAACTTTTGTAATGCATGATAAACTTCCTTTACTCTAAATGTAAATCGCAGTTGTAACTTAAGTCCTGTACAAGGCTGTATAGGTTACAACAACTCTGGACTATAACAGTGAACTGTAAAAGCCTGGAGAGTGAGCAGAACCATTTTAGAAAGACCTTGAGTCTGGTTCTGCTTCCTGGATTTGAATTCAGAAAAAAACTTCCTTCTACCAGTTCCCTGCCCCTTGTTTTATCGGTATCAAGGGTGAGTGTTACTCAGACCAGCCGAGCGTTCCTCAGTGTCAAGGGTGCTATTCAAGGTTGCCTACTGCAGCATTACTCAGATCATAATAATGTCTTCCTCTGGGACAAAGAGCCAGCTTGCTTATTGCTTGCTGTGAAGGGGTGAGTCTCCCAAGCCCAGCGTTCCTCTCCTCTAGAGTTGCCTTCTGTGTGCAGCTTCCATCCGGGCCCTCCATGCTATGACTGTGGGACTCTGGGAGCAAGTGGCACTGATGTCACCATTCCAATGCTCAGGCTGCTTGCTGGTCCATGAGCGACAGAGTCCTTTGCCTCTAAACTAGAGGCCCTGTGTCTTCTGCCAGCATCCATGAAACAGTAGCAGGAGAGCTTATTAACTTGTAGATAGGTTAAAATTAAATCCCAGACCTAAAGAGAGAGAGAGGTAAAAGTTTACAGAATTGTTTTGAAAGAGGTTGAGAAGGACTTCCTTTTTCTCTACCCTTCATGAAGTTGCTCACCCACCCTTAAAAATCGTGAGTAAATTCTGAGGTTATTGGCAATGCCGCCGAATTCTTATGACTCTTTAAATTTGACCTCTATAGTCACTGAACTTCCTGAACTCCTTCCTAGGCATATGAAAAACACTGGGAGAGCATTGAGTCAGTGTGTTTGATACTGGATTACTGGGGTCTTGGAGAGGTCATCCAGCCATTCTTGCCTTTGGGCTACGCTTAAATCAGTCCAGTTTTCAAACATCTCCAAGAATGAGTTTACCCCCATTCCCTCAGGCCCGCTGTGACATTTTAGCCTTTCCCTTTTAGGACATTGCTCTGCTTTATAATTTAAATAGAATGAAAAATAGAATGAAATGGCTTATTACTTAAAATTTTTCCTTTTGCATACTTTGTGGGTGTTTTAAAAAAACAGGTCATATCCTGAGAGAAAAACATCTTGAAATTCACTATTGTTGGCTTTTCTCAAGGGTAAATGATATTCCAATTAAAAAAAAAAAATCTTTCCCTGTGAATCTCATTCTTATAAACATTCTCTGCTAATCACCATAGGGAAATGGAGGGAAAAACTCTAATCATCTTATCTCAAGATCTTTCTACCCTGCTAACCCTTTCATGCATTTTTTTTTTTTCCTGTCAGGGGCTTCCATGAATACCACCTTCTGGATTGTATTCGTAGATCTCGCAATTAGGTAGATTGAACTGATTTAGTTCTAAGACTGCTTCCAAACGTAAGATTTATGAGTTTATGTTATCGGGGATCATATATTCAGATTATGTACACTTGTGTATAGTATCATGACCCTCCTTCCACTCCACCCAAAATTGTTATAAGTAGCTTGAAGAGTTTGTTATAACTTGTCCAACAGAGCATGTCCTTCCAAGAATGCACTTCCACAAGAGACAGCACCATTTCCTCAAGCCTCCCTTACAGATATGCCTTGTCCTGTCCTTCAATTCTTAGCATACTTATTCCTGTTGATATTCATTGTTATCTTGCCATTAAGAGAAGCCGGTCTTTATTTTAAAGGTCAAAAAAGGGATCATTTGCTCACCCAACTAGGTCCCTGTTTGAGCTCTGACTGAGCCACGTTTTCCTAAGCTTTGGCCCCCTTCCCTACCTCTCTCTAATCTATTTTCTAAATAAACTATATTTTTCAATTTAAAAAAAAGGTCAAAAAGGAGCACATATTTACTGTCTCCTACGTATTGGCTTTCTGCCATGGTCTGATAAAGAAATACTGAAGTGGTATGCTTTTTCTTCTTTTCCCTTGAGTTTTTCAAGCTGTGCTGCACAAAAACAGGTCATGGTTTTCCTTCTTGACTTCCTCAGCCATTCACTTATCCATCAACATATGTTTATTTGGGACTTAGCTTGGGTAAGCCGCAGAGATGTAATGATCTGATTGAGTGTAATAACAGCTTGTAGCTGTTTGCCATACATTTAAAAATGCTTTTTCCCTTAATGCCTTAAGGACACTTCCCTGATATATGATTTCCTGGGTTGGGGGTGGAGTTGATGGGAGTAGGGGAAATTGTGCAAATGCGGCCTTTGAGAAGGTCCTGAGACATGATCATTAAAACTCAGTTTAATTAGGTCCTTAGCAGTAAAGGTTTTTTTTCCTTTGAATTTTATTTCTGCTTTTAAAAGCTTTTACTTTGGTGGTTACTCTAATCAACAACTCTAAATGTTGCAGCTATCATCCCACTGATCTTTAAAACATTATATTCTGCCTATGAATCATATCATATTAAACTTTAATAGCTTAAATGGAGTCTGGAAAATGATGTTGTATGATCACTTTTATTGATATGAAGATATATTTACTAGGGATGATTTTTATTTTCTTCTTTTTGCTCATATGCATTTTCTAATTTTTCCATTGTTAAATACCTATGAAGCAGAGATGTGCAACCTATTGCTAAAAGAGATGGGTGTTAATTATCCAAAGGGCCAACACAATCAAATAGGGCCTACTGTGTGCATGCCACATTGAAAAACAACTCAGTATCACCCAGCAATTCCCCTGTTGGGAATATACCCAGAGGAACTCACATTATTCTACAAAAAAAATACCTGCACATGTATGTTTGTGGCAGTTCTATTCACAATAGCAAAAACATGGAACCAACCATGTTGCCCATCGAAGCTGGACTGGATAAAAAAAAATGTGGTACATATACACAATGCAACCATAAAGAAGGACAAATATATGGACTTTGCAGCAACTTGGATGGATTTGGAGTCGATCATAGTCAGTGATTTATCACAGAAACAAAGAACTGAGTTCTATATGTTCTCATTCATAAGGTGACCCTGAACAATTCTAATGCTATAAGAAAGCGATTAGCAGTAGTGAAAAGCTGTCAGGGGAGGGGGTTGGGATTGGCAGTTGAGGGAAACTGCCAGGGGAGGGAGGGGCATACCTTATCAACAAGGGTATCTGCATGATCAATGTTTATATACTTAAACCTGAATTGTACCCCACATCTTTATAATAAATAAATAAATTTTTAAAAAAGAAAAGACAAACAACTCAGTATCATTGAGATTCATACTAGAATATGTGGGAAAAACCATAACCTAGAATACTGAGGAAAAAAAAATACCTGGTCCTTTTTGTTTTATTATATAAATATATTTGTGCTTTGAAGACCCATAGTTAATCTTTTTGTGTGGCCTCCGAAGCAGCTTCTAGAACTGTTATGGTCTGAGTAACTCTTGACTTAATACCAATAAATCAAAGGAGTAGAGAACTAGTAGCAAGAAGTTTATTTCTGAGTTCAAATCTTCATGAATTACTAAACAGCAGCCTTAGTCATAAGATGTGGACAATTAAATGAGCATAGCCCAAAATGCAAGCATTAGTGTTATGTAGCATTATAATATAAAGTAGGGACTCAGCATACATTATAAGATTCTAAAAGACTTTTTAACAGTTTTACAGGGACAAGCAGTTGATTATGATCTTAGGCAAGGCCTAAACCTTTAGAAACGGACTTATTTTTAACTAACCTGGCTTTTAGCATTTGAAAATGAGAACAACCTATTTATTTTGTTAGTTGCCAGAGAAAGATTATAAAATTTTTTTTTAAGGCTAGTATTAACTTATATTGAATTAGTAAAAGGTTAAGTAGTATACAGGAGATATTTTTCCATTTTTTTACAGGTGGATTAGAATGAGCCCCTTTAGAATTTATGAAGGAGAACACAGGCTAAGGAAGGGAGGGGATGTGGTCCCCGGAAAGAATTTAAGATAACCGGTAACACTTTTTATATGTAACAGGCAATTTTTTCACAACCTTAACAACAAAAGGCAGAAATTTTAACA
This sequence comes from Carlito syrichta, assembly GCF_000164805.1. Classification (NCBI taxonomy): domain Eukaryota; kingdom Metazoa; phylum Chordata; class Mammalia; order Primates; family Tarsiidae; genus Carlito; species Carlito syrichta. Next base: position 24,700 of record NW_006992971.1, read on the forward strand.
GCGCCAATGGGTTGGGAGAAAACACCACATAAATAAAAGGAGACATAAAGTGACATCAAGAAATATGCGCCAATCAAGTTTTTAAAAGACCACATGTCCCATCAAACAAAGCATAGTCACTCAACCAGCTTTTTAGCAGATTTAAAGTGACAGACACATATAAATAAGAGAATGAGGAGGATGGGAAACATCCGCTTTGTCTCCCTCCAGTCATACTCCTCACGAAGCTATCTCAGACACTTCTTAGCAATCGGTAGGCTGGTATACCTCCAACGCAGACTAACTATGTGGAGCCCTCCTGTCGTCCATCTCATTTACACACAAGCACACAGCACATTTGTCAACTCTCCGTCTTTATCCTAGGAGTCTACGAGTTTATCTTCAGAGAGTGTTTTTTTTTTTACTGTCTTTCAGCCCTTTTTTTCAGGCTGGAAGATTACTAGCGGGCTCTGGGAGGTGAATTTTGTCTGTGTATGTCCTAGCCTGTTTTCAGACTCTCCTACGTTCCTCTGGAAGCAGGGGGTTGGAAAGGGTTAGGTATATATCATGGAAAGTAAGGCTGTAGGACTGGATGAGGTACTGAAACTTTTCAATGTAGGTGGCAGGGTTAGTTGTGTATGATCTGAGATGTTTTTCTATTTGTGAGAGGTCTGAGATAGAGAAGGGGACATGTACCTGAATCACACCCTCTGCACCCGCCACCTTGCGAAGGGGGGCTAGGAGGGTCGGCGCTTGGATTGGGTTACTGGGGGGCTGCACGGAGCAGTTGTTGGAAGGGGAGGGTATAAGGATCGAGCTGCCAGAGTAGAGGTGTGTGGAGCTGAAGAGGTGGGTGGGGGCGGGGGAGCCTGGGGCTGTCTGTAAGTGGGGGGTTTGTCCGCTGGGTGGAAATCTGAGACAGGGGAGGAGGGAGTAGGAGCAGGAGTGGAACTTACAGTGTCTGCAGTGGGGAAAGGGGGGGTTGGAGGAGGAGGCATGGACGCCTGTGGAACAGTGGGAGGGAGGCAAGCTGTGGAGGAGGCAGCGGATGCCAGCATGAGTGGGGGATTGAGGCTGGAGGGATTGCAGTGGAGGCAAAGGCGGGGATGTTCAGGAGGCGGGAAAAAGACTGAACGTAGGGAATCTCCACCCACCGTTTTGAACGCTCACAGAAATTGTGTAAGTCCTGTAGAATATTGGGATTTAGGGACCCCTGAGGGGGCCACTGATTTTGGTTGTCTAAGGGATATGTAGGCCAGTCCTGTGTGCAGAGGCGAATTAGGTGTTTGGGTTTGATATCGGGGGCGCGTGAAAGTGTGTTGAGGTTGTTTAAGAGGCATTTAAGGGGTGAATTGGCTGGCAGGGATGACGAGCCTCCCATGGTGGGACAGGTGGACTAAATGGGGCATTCCCTGAAGAGTGGACTGCCCAAGAAGTGTGGGTGTGGCAAGGCCTGTCGTCACAGGGGTTTGGCACAACCAGGGTTCTCCTGGAGAACCGAGAGGTCAAGGCACCTTGCACAAGGAATTTAGGAACAGACAGAAAGCACTTGACCGAGCGGCGGGTGAGAGGGTGTTTGAGATTCCTGCCGGTCGAACAGGATGTACTGTGGGGCAATAGGCGTGGGAACCTCCGAGGTCCACTATTACCTGACAGATGTGGGAGCCCTCCAGAATCTGCTGTGGGCTAGCGGACGTGGGACCCCTGGGGCCCGCTGCAGCTTGACAGCCGTGGGAATATTTAAGGTTTGAGAGAGATAAAGGAGAAGAGAAAGCCTTTAGCTGCAGCCTGACAGCCACGGGTGTTTTCAGGGTTTGAGAGAGATAAAGGAGAAGAGGAAGCCTTCAGGGTCTGCTGTGGCTGTGAAGGCCGAGGCGGGGTATGTTCCCCCTCGCCCAGGGGCCGGAGGGACTGCCAGACTATTAACGGTCAGTTTCCCCTGGTGGTCCTGGGCAAGTTTTAAGCTTCCATGTCTGGGAAACTCACCTATCCAACGATTGCTGGTGGATGCAACTCACACGTTTAAAACAGTGGGGAAGGTCCAGGAGGGCTGGAGTGGCCACAGGCACCGGGTTGGGGCTCCCACCTACGGGAATACACCCACACAGAGGCGAGGGAGCACCCGATCCGAGTCACGGCACCAATGAAAGAACTTAGGTGCCAGTGACAACTCCACACCCATTAAAGACCAAGAGATTTATTAAAGCGGCGACTACAGGGGAAGAGGAGAGGGTCTGTAACCGCAGGGGATGGGGAGGGAGAGGGAGAGAGGGAGAGAGAGAGAGAGTCAGGGTAAAGAGAGAATGAGAGAGAGAGAGAGGGGGAGAGAGCAAGAGAAAGAGAGAGGGGGAGAGAGGGCAAGAGAGAGAGCACAAGAGAGAGAGTTATGTAGGGAGAGGTCTGTATTTATTAGCCTGACAGCAGCCAGAAGGGGCAGCGCTAGGTTTTATTGGAGGAGTGGCCTGGGAGCAGGGTGGACAGACGCCGTGTTGTAGGCCCATTGGATGTATAACAAAGCTAGCTACATTATGGAAAATGATTGGACACATGCCAGGGGAACCATGCGTGAAGAAGCCGGAACCTAGGGCCTTTCTTGTCTAGGATGGCAGCGCCATCTTGGGGATGCCCTTCTGATTGTTCTCTGTGCCCTTCAGTTCTGCTCACCCTCTGGGTTTTTACGGTTCATTTTATAGTTCAGAGTTGTTGGTGCTTGTATATTAGCAGAGTATCATATAGAACTTAAGTTACAGCTGTATTTTACATTGAGATAGTGACATTAAGAGTAAAGAAAGTTTACAAGGTCTAAGATATCAAGCTTTGCAAAAGTCATGCAAACAAGACTTATGATTACATTGATATTATATAGTGTAAAGAAAGGGAGTATATAGGGATTTACATCTTTGGGTGTAGTCTGCAGGGACATCAAGGATCCCCTGAAGTTGTTTTTTGGGAGTGCATAGCAGACAAGGGGATTTGCAGTAATCTCAGGAATGTGCCGGAAGCCTTGAATCCCTGCTGCACCTTTCTCTATGGGCTGTGACAACAAGGGGGAACATTAATGGGTCCCTGTATAAGAACTTCTGCTCTTTGACGTCCTGGAGACCTTAAAGACCAATGGTGATTTAAGGGCCAATGGAATTAACATACATCTTGGCCCAACCCTGACTCAGAGAGAAAAGCTCTCCCCAAATTTGAAAACTTTGTATCCCTTTGATTTTACTGATAATTCGATTTCAATCTTAAAGACTTCTGCATCATTGCTTCTATGATTACTCAACATCCTCTCTTCAATTTTATTGAAAGCCATGTCTGTTAGGGCTAAAACAACTTTAAATTTGCACTTGGAATAATCGAACATGTCTGCCCCTTAAGCCCAACATACCTAAGTTGGATTTGGGCCCTCAAACTCGATTTTTTTCCATAGCATCTCCATCTCGCAGAGTGTTCCTGCCCCCTGAGTTCCCAGCTCAAAATTCTGGTTGTTTTCTCCCGTTCTCCCCCAGTGAATCAAGGTCTGGCAAGTCTACCTCTTAAATGGCTGTCTCTTTACCATCCCTCCCCTTATTCTCTGCTCTCTCCTAGTGCAGATTCTCATCATCTCTCAAGCAGCTCAATGGCCTTCTAAAGACCCTCCTTGCATGTCACTCCCACCTACCTCCCCAGCTAGGCGCTCTCTCATAAATCAAGATGTGATTATGTCACTCTGCTTGTAAACAGCTTTCGCATTTCCTCATCTTAAGGACAGAAAAATGATTCGTCACTTCAAGCATGTTTAATTGTGGTAGAATACAGATCACATGAAATTCACCACCTTAACTGTTTAGAAATATACACGTGGTCGTGTTAAGTACATCCATATTGTTGCACAACCAGTCTCTAGGACTCTTTGCATCTTGCAAAACTGAAACTCTTTATCCAGCCAACTCCTGTCTCCCCAACCCTCTAGCACCGGGCAACCACCGTGCTACTTCTGTCTCTAAGAGTTTGATTGTTCTAGGTTTCTCACTTAAGTGGAATTACATGGTATTTGTCTTTTTGTGACAGGCTTATTTTACATAGCACAACGTCCTCAAGCCTCATTCATATTTTAGCGTGCAACAGAATTCCCTTTCTTTTTGAGCCTGAAGAATATAGGATAGATTTCTTTTTTGCATACCCGCAAAAAAACTGGGAAACTGGGTAAAAGGTATATAGGAACTCTCTGTTATTAAATCTGCAATTCTTCTGTATATCAAAAATTATTTCAAACTACAAAGTTTAAATTATACATATTAAATGATATATATGTTCATCTATGTATCTATTGATCGTTGTCATGATCTATCTTATTTATCTATCTATATATCCATATGGACAGAGCATAAGAGAAACACAGAAGATAATTTTTTTGCTTAATCTTATTTCTGCTAACCTCTCCAGCCTCAGCCTCAGGTCTGTTATACACTTGCTGTATCAAGCAAAAAAAAAAAAAAAAGGCTGGGCACTGGTGGCTCACGCTTATAATCCCAGCACTTCAGGAGGCAGAGGTGAGAGGATTGCCTGAGCCCATGGATTCAAGACCAGCCTGGGCAACTGGGTGAGACCTCATCTAAACAATAAATCAAAAAATTAGCTGGGCATGGTGCCGCGTGCCTGTAGTTGGAAGGCTCTCCTGAGCCAGGCAGGCTGAGTCTGTGGTCCCTCTAGCCTGGGTAACAGAGTGAGACTCTGACTCAGAAAAAAAAAAAAGAAAAAAGGAAAAAGAAAAAAAAGCAAAGTTCAACTATATGCTCTCTAAGGAGATTACTTTAAATGTAATGATATCTACTTTGCTATTGGAAAAGTGATGGAAGAAGATATACCATACAAATAATAAGGATAAGAAAGCTAGGGTAGCTATATGAATATCAAAGTAGCCCTAAAAACAAAGAGTCACCAGGAGAAAGAGGGACCTTTTGCAATATTTAATAAAAGGGTCAACACATTAGAAAGACAAAACACAGCCGGGCTTGGTGGCTCAGCCTGTAATCCTGCACCTTGGGAGGCTGAGGTGAGGGGATTGCCTTAGCCTGTGGGTTCGAGACCCGCCTGGGCAACTTGGTGAGAACTTATCTCTACAATAAATCAAGAATTAGCCGGGTGTGGTAGCGCGTGCCTGTAGTTCCAGCTATTTGGAAGGTTGAGGCTGAAGGATCGCTGGAGCCCAGCAGGTTGAGGCTGTGGTGGCTGGGAGCGGCCACCGCACTCCAGTCTGGGTGACAGAGAGAGACTCCAACTCAAAAAAAAAAAAAAAAAGACAAAACAATCATACATGGGTATGCACCTAATAAAACAGAGATCCCAAACACATGCTTGAAGCATGAAGTAGAATACTGGGCACAGAAATAGAGGGAAAAACAGGCGCATCTACAATAATCTTAGAAATGGTAGCACCCCCTTTCTCAGTAATTGATAGAATAAGTAGGCGAAAATAACACTGTCAACTTCCTTGATAAAATTGCCATTTATAGGACACTCCATCCAACAAGTTCAGAACACATTCTTTGCAAGTGCATGGGGGGAACATTCACCGCCAAGGTTATAAAATGTCTCAATAAATTTCAAAACACTGAAATGTTGGAGGGTATGTTCTTGCCGGGTGATGGCTCACGCCTGTAATTCCAGCACTTTGGAAGGCTAAGGTGAGCAAATTGCTTGAGACCAGGAGTTCGAGACCAGCCTGGGTAACATAGCAAAACCTTGTCTCCAGAAAAAATTTAAAAAGGGGGTATGCTCTCTGACCACATCAGAACTTAGAAAACAGGAGAGAGTTTCTTTGTTACCCTTCCCATAGGAGATCTTTGTGATCAAGTTCTTGTTCTTTAGCAAAAAGTGCATGCTCTGAGCCTTATTAAATGGAGTTGTGAAGCTATTACATGAAATAGAAAGACTGGTTTTAAATGCACATTAGAATTTATACATTTAAATGAATTCTCTCTCTATTTCTTATGCTCTGTCTACATGGATATATAGATAGATAGGTAGGTAAGACAGATAGTGATAATGATCAATAGATACATATATAAACTATATATAATTTAATATGTCTAATTTAAACTTTTCAGTTCAAAATAATTTTCAATATACAGAAGAGTTGTAAAGTTAATAGCAGAGAATTCCTGTATACCTTTTACCCAGTTTCCTTTGATTTGAACATCTTACATAATCATGGTATAGCTACCAAATTTGGGAAATTAAGCTTGGTATATTAGCTATGTTACACACTTTGGATATTACCATTGTATAACTAATGCCCTTTTCTTTCTTCCAGGATCCAATCCAGGATACTACATTGCATTTGGTTGTATGTTTTCCTTCTCTCCTCTAGTCTATGAGAGTTTCATTGTTTTGCCTTTTTTTTTTTTTTTTTTGAGTCAGAGTCTCACTCCATTGCCCAGGCTGGAGTGCAGTTGCATGCTCATGGCCACCCCAGTGTTGACCTGCTGGGCTCAGGCGATCCTCCCACCTCAGCCTTCTAAGTAGTGAGAACTGCAGGTGCGCACTACCACATCTGGCTAATTAAAAAAAAAAAATTTATTGTAGCGGTCTTGCCAAGTTGCCCAGGCTGGTCTCAAACCCTCGGGCTCAGGCAATCCACTTGTCATGGCCTCCCAAAGTGCTGGGATGACAGGCTGAGCCACCGTGCCCGGCCTGCCTTATTTTTTAATGAATGAAAGTTTTGAAGAGTCCTGGTCAGGTATTTTGTAGAACGTCCCTCAGTTTGAATTGGTCTGATGCTTCCTCATAACTAGACTGGAATTATGGGTTTTGGGGAAAGACAGCACAGAGGTGAAGTATTCTGTCACACATTATATCAGAGGTTACGTGATATCAACATGTCTTTTTACTGCTGCTGTCAACTTTGATCATTTGGTTAGTGGTGTCTTCCAGGTTTCTCCACCACGATGTTGTGATGTTATCTGTCCATATCTACTCCTAAGAGGTGAGTCACTAAGTGCAGCCATTCTCAAGTGGAGGGGAATTAAGCTCCATTTCCTGGAGGGCAGATTACCAAGGAATCCGTGGACTTGTGTTAAAACCACCGCAGCAATTAATACATATTTTGGGTGAGGCTGTGTAAATATCCTGCTTATCTTTTTTTTTTTGAGTTGGAGTCTCACTCTGTCGCCCAGACTGGAGTGCAGCGGCCGCTTCCGGCCACCGCAGCCTCGACCTG
>NW_006992971.1:31911-42155 GCF_000164805.1 Carlito syrichta
AGGTCTCGAACCCGCGGGTTCAGGCAATCCACTCACCTCAGCCTTCCAAAGGCGCGGGATGACAGGCTGAGCCACCGAGCCCGGCCTGCTTATCTTTTAAGTGCTGCCTATACTTTAACAATTCATCAGTGAATCGTGCCACAATTATTACTGTGAAGTCCTCATACTCATTTTCTAAATATCCTTCACTTCTTTCACATTTATTGATTTATTTAGTCAGTGTCTCACTCTGTCGCCCAGTCTGGAGTGCAGGGGCACGCTCACGGCCACCACAGGGCTCAGGTGATCCTTCCACCTTTGCCTTCTAAGTAGCTGGAACCACAGTTATGCCCACCACGCCTGGCTCATTTTTTGATTTATTGTAGAGATGAGGTCTCGCCATGCATGTTGTTCAGGCTGGTCTCGAACCCCTGAACTCAGGCCATCCTGTCGCCTCTACCTCCCAAAGTGCTGGGATTACAGATGTGAGCCACCACACCAAGCTCCTTTTACGCTTATTAATTAGAATTCTTCTGTAAGGAAGAGCTGTATTTAGCCACTGAGATTGATTAGCATTGCCTATGCATTGTAATAATAAAAGCAGGTCAATCGTTAGTCAGTATTATTGTTGTTTGAACAGATCATGCATCTCCCTTTTTGCCTGTACCTGATACACATGGCTCCTTTCAACCACCCTAGGCTTGGCATGTCATCAGGTTAAGCACTGAGAATAGCCCTACGAGGTGTTGCCAGCCCCATATTTTAGACCAGCCTTGAAAAGACTCACTCGAGGACACAGCTAAACAAAGCAGAGTCGAGATTTAAACCCAGAACCTCAGGTGTGCAAACCTGTGCTGTTTGCCCTACACTGCCGGCCTCCTCAGGGCACTAGAAGATCTAGCAGGTGCCCGTGCATGTGTTTCTTCTATTTCTAGGACTAGGCAGATCACTGCAGCTCTCTACAGTTTCCAAACCCTCATGGAGGGTAGGGTACCACTTGGGGCAATGGGTAAGTACTGATTCTGCCCCTGGTGACACAAATACTTGGGCTGTTTTGGGTCCATACAACTCTTATGATGTGAGCTTTGATTGTGAACAGAATGATATAAAATTCAGTTCACTAAATTCAGACCTACAGGACAGTGCAGCTGTCCTGCTTTTCTGTTGTATTTGGCTCACCCTCAAGACATAAACATAAATAGCACTGCAACTTGTTAGTGATTAAAGGCCCATCTCTAGCAGGAACAAGTTAAAAAAAATAGCTTAAAGTCATCCAACAATCAGGAAGTATCAAAACTAATTTACTCTTGGCTAGACTGTGCCCTTTTTCGGTGCCCACATTGAAAGAATGAATGCACGTGACAATAGATTAAAAGAATGTCTTCAGCTGAAGAAGACATTAAATAGCACTAGAAAAATCATTCTTAATTGCTTTTGCATTCCTTATCTCTGTTTTTCTACTTTCCCCATTTTTAACCACTAGTCTTCAATTCTGAATGCTAGTGTTGTTTAAATATATTTACCAAAGGTAAAGAAATTCCTCTTTGCTGTTTTCATGGTACAGGTTTTCTCTTGCTCATAAACTAACACTAAAATTTTTTTGGACTCAAGTCTAAGACAAACATATGGATTAGGTTTGGTTTGGAAATAAACACGGGTTTAAGACATGTCTGTGGTGGTGGTAGCACAGTGGGGGGTAGAGAAAAATACCTTTCAGGCTCTCCTAACATCAAAATAATAAGAGATATTCTTAAGTCCCTCAGAATCCCAATGGTGCAGACGGCCCCGTTCTTTGAACAGTCCTGCCATGCAGTTGGAGCTCTAAAACATTTGTGAGTTGGGAGACTGTGGAAACTTTCCTTCTTGCTTCTCATCTAACTCCCTTCCTCTGGTCCTCCATATTTTAGGGTGTAAGTTGACTAGCAACCTCTTAATCTAAATTTTGTTTTGCAGATTAAATTATGCTGCCACCCATTGGTTTCATGCTTGTCTGAGTGTGGCCTGTAGACCACCCGCAGCGAGTGGTGCTTGCTAGAAACACAGGGGTGGGGTCCATGCCAGTCCAACGACATCCGTATCTTCATGGGTAGAGTTTAGGAATCTACATTTTAACAAGATTAATCACATTTTGGAATCCATTATTCGAATCATTCAGTATTAACTAAAGTTTTGCCTTATTAAACTGTTAGGATCTCACATCCTAAGGCCATATATCTAGGCAATAATAATTTAGCACCGTTTAAGGTTTAGAGTCAATTCGTATTTATCAAATCCCTACTTTCATGCCAGGCTTTTTCACAAACGCTGTTTCATGTAAAAATACACTTTCAGTGAAGTAAGGATTTTATCCCACAGTAAAGATGAGGAAACGGAGACTCCCAGACACTGAGTGGCTTGTTTGCTAGGTTTACACAACCAGTTCATGATAGAGGTAGGGTTGGGTCAGGTTTCTGATTCCGTAGCCTAACCTCTTCTGTGTCTACCACCGCTGTACTTTGGCTGAGTTACAGGGGTTTATTGAGCTTCTACTTTGGGCCAGACATTAATCTAAGTGCTGTTTCCCCCAGACCTGGTTTCTTTCTCGCTCAGGGAGCAGCCTCTGGCCAAGGATGATATCTGAAGGGTATGTGTATTCCCACTAATGAGTCATGGCATGCGGGTGACCAAGCAAAGCTGAAAGCAGTGTAGTCATACTCTTAACCAATGCAATACTCAACACCACATAGGAGTTTGAACGATTAACTCTCTTGCTTTGTTTATAAAACTGCTTGCTAGTTTTAATAAGCCAATGTCTTTCCCTGCTGGACCTCTGGATGATTGCTTGGGCATAAGTAAACCTTAAGCACAAGCCCTCTCAGATGTGGGGTTACTGCGTTTCACCACCTTAACACAAAACTGGAAACAGGTGGTGTTCTGGATTTTTCTGAAGTCATCTCATCTTTGAGCTAGCTGGTAGAAGAGGAAAAAAAAAATCGTGCAGAGCCAAACCTTCTCTCTTTATCTCCGTCTCTTTCCATGGTCTCACCAGCCCTCCATCAGAAAGGGCAGATATTTTTATGCCTTTCCACTGTGTGGCTGGGTCTTTGCCTCTGTCATTTCCTCCTCTCTTCTAGTCTAATTTCTTATTTAGTCTTCTGGGTGAAGGGGAGCAGGAAGAAAAAACAGCTTCCCTATTAAGTAATAAAATTAGGGCGGAAGGATCGCCGGAGCCCAGCAGGTCGAGGCTGGGGTGGCCGGGAGTGGCCACTGGACTCCAGTCTGGGTGACAGAGTGAGACTCCAACTCAAAAAAAAAAAAAAAAGAAAGGAAAAAAAGAAATAAAATTAGGAGGTTATAAAAAATTGTAATAACTATTATATTAGTCTTCTAGACTATGGTTATGAGGCAGAATCTCCTAGAAGAGGTGACACATTGAGCAGTATCATTGATTTTTACCTTAGTGGGAACAAAGGAACAAACATTTTTAAGAGTTGGTTTTGATAAAAGGAAGGAGAAAGAGATCTTGAGGTCAAAATATCTATAACCAAAAAAGCTGCAAATGAGAGATTAGGGAGATAAATTTTCTCCTTCTTAATGAAGAGACTGAATTAGTTCAATCTTGCTGTTCAAATTCCTGTTTTCCTCTTAGACCCAAACATAGAATAGTACCAGTCTTATTCATTTATTTATTTATGACAGTGTCCCATCCTGAGCTGCTTCAGAATTCCATTGTGTTTCATTTTCTGGTGTTTTGAGCTAGGTCAGAACTTTTTTTCTATCCACTGACATTTCAGTGATAAGAACACTTTTTTTTTCCTGAGACTGGTTTTTACAGACATCTCCCTTCTGTGCACTGCCTGGTCTGGCTTTTGTCTAGAAAAGACAGTCTGCTCAAGCCCTTGCCAAATGTAAGATAACCATGGCTGCCTTTCTTTTTCTTTTTTCTTTCAGTAGCTTTAGGGGATACAAATAGTTTTTGGTTTGGGCTTTATTTATTTATTTATTTATTTATTTATTGAGTTGGAGTCTCACTCTGTCACCCAGACTGGAGTGCTGTGGCGGCTCCCGGCCACCATGGCCTCAACCTGCCAGGCTCCGGCGATCCTTCCGCCTCAGCCTTCCAAGTAGCTGGAACCACAGGCGTGCGCTACCACGCCCGGCTAATTTTTTTGATTTATTGTAGAGATGAGGTCTTGCCATGTTGCCCAGGTGGGTCTCAAACCCGCGGGCTCACGCAATTCACTCACCTCTGCCTCCCAAAGCGCGGGATTGCAGGCTGAGCCACTGAGCCTGGCTGGTTTGGACTTTAAATGGACCTACCGCACCCACCTGTGCACAGCGTACCCAGTAGGTGATTTTTTTGTTCCTTCACCCCTCCTTCTTCCTCTCCCCTTCCTGAGTGTCCAGTTATACCATTCCCTGTGTCTTTGCAGATCCTTAGTTTATCTCCTATTTATTATATAAGTGAGAACATGCTGTGTTTTGGTTTTCTGTTCCTGAGTTCACTTAGGGTGATGTTCTCCACTTCCATCCTAGTTGCTGCAAAAGACATTTCATTCTTTTTTGATAGCTAAATAGTATTCCATAGTGTATATATTCCACATTTTCATTATCCATTGATCAGTTGATGGCCATTTAGATGGATTCCACATCTTTGCAATTGTGAATTGTGCTGTGGTAGACATGTGGGTGCAGGTGTCTTTTTTATATAGTGACCTCAGTTCCTTAGGGTAGATACCTAGTAGTGGGATTGCTGGATCAAATGGTACATCTACTTTAAGTTTTTGAGAAATCTCCATACCGATTTCCATAGAGGTTGTACTAATTTACATTCCCACCAACAATGGATAAGCATTTTCTTTTCACTGCATCCATGCCAGCATCTATTTTTCTTTTTTTTTTTTAATAATGGCTGTTCTGACTGGTATAAGGTGGTATCACCTTGTGGTTTTCATTAGCCTTTCCCTGACAGTGAATGATGTTGAGCATTTTTTCATATGTTTGTTGGTCATTTGTCTAGTTTCTTTTGAGAGATGTCTGTGTTGTTTGACCACTTTTTAATGGGGTTATTTGCTTTTTTTTTTTTTGCTGATTTGTTTGTGTGTTTTGTAGATTCTGGATATGAGTCCTTTGTCAGATGTATAGTTTGCAAATATCTCCTTCCATTCAGTAGGTTGCCTATTTACTCTGTTGATTATTTCTTTTGCTGTGCAGAAACTTTTTTAGCTTAACGAAGTCCCACTTGTTTATTTTTGGTTTTGTTGCATTTGCTTTTGGGGTTTCAGCCTAAATTATTTGCATGGCTGCCTTTCTTTGTGTCCCTGAGGTAACACTTTGAGGAAAAACTCATGCAGGAGACAGTATGCCTGTGAGGTCTTTGGTTTCTTTACTTCTTTACATCTCAGTTAAATGCCTTAGTTGGAAAGCCAACGTGGGCATTTCCTGGTTCATCCACAGGACGGAGACTTGGAAGTAAAGGGTCTTCATATGCTCGGGAATAAATAAAGCCCCAACAAATTTCATGGAATTAGTGTAGTTTTTTTCCTGATGAGAATGAGGGATCCCACCACTGGTGCAAATGAAAGTGTGAGTAGAGGTCTGGCCTCCCACAGACTTCCTGCTTCACTCCAGTAGGTGAAAGTCATCTTCCTTTTGGAGTGAAAGGGTATAACGAATTGCTTGGAGAAATGTACTCCATGAGCTCCATTTCATGGTGGATGAGAAAGGCATGTTCTTGGGGTCGGACCTGGGTTCTAATCCAGGCTCCATTTCACACTAACTGGATGAATTTGGGTAAGCTATTTACCTGCTTCTCAGCTTCAGTTTTCTCATGAGTACAAAAGCAATAATTGTATCCACCTCAGAGCTGTAAGAAGGGCTCGTTATGTGACCTGACCCATAGCAGGAGTGCCTGAGTATGGATCTGAATTTAGTGTTCTGATTCTGGAGTCCATCACGCAGCCTTTTCTGGGCCCTTCCTCTTTCCTGTGTGTGTGTGTGTGTGTGTGTGTGTGTGTGTACCAGTTTTCCAATACTCTTAGCCTTTTGGAGGCCTTGAAGCCATTTGCTAGGGCAGTCGGAAGCAGTCACGTAAAATAGTTACAGGGCACATGAAAAGCACAGCTGCTAGAACTCTTCTTTGCTAGGGCTCATTGCAAGGTTCTCACTGAGCACTTTCCACATGCGGAAAACCTGATCTTATTATTCAGATGTTTAAAAATACAGTTTTGTTGTTCTTTTCCAAAGGGAGGCACATGTTTCTGGCTGAAACTGAAACTGAGGAGGAAAATGTCTTCCATTCCATCTTGTACTTAATTGGGTTACAGAATGAAAGATCCAAGGTGTCAAATTAAAGAGGACAGGGTTGCACTCCCTGGATACCTTTTGACAGTGTTTTTTTCCTAACACTTTAAAGCAAATCAGAGAATCCAACAAACTCATATTTTGTAGTCCCTCATGTTTTTCCAATGATATGTTACTTTCTCTTTTTTTTTTTTTTACTTTTTCTTAGAGATTTGGGCGTTATTATTTTCTAATGACATGTTACTTTCTGGAATTCTTAAAACAATAGACTTTGCAAGTCTAATGTAAAAAATAGCTAGTGTGTTTATATTTTAAAAATCTTTTTATTAGAACAGTCTGGAATGACTGTTAACATAGCTTGCCCCCACCTGCAGTTAGATAGAGAGATTTATTTTATCTCTGAAATTTTTCATGAAAGAACTTCAAGAGCCTGACAAGCAAAAGCCTCCTGGTGTGTCACCAAGAGTAACTGCGTGGACATCTCTCTATGTCCAGCCCTGGAGATATGCCTGTTTAAGTCAGGCATGTATTTTGACATTCTAATTCTAATTCAAATAACCAGAATGCATTCATTATTACTGCAGAATACTGTGGTTTGTTGGGAGGCCGAGGTGAGAGCATTGCCTGAGCCCGTAGGTTCGAGACCAGCCTGGGCAACTTGGTGAGACCTCATCGCTACAGTACATAAAAAAATTAGCCGGTTAGCAGGGCTCGGTGGCTCAGCCTGTAATCCCGCGCCTTTGGGAGGCTGAGGTGAGTGGATTGCCTGAGCCCGCGGGTTCGAGGCCCGCCTGGGCAGCGAGACCTCATCTCTACAAAAAATCAGCTGGGCGTGGTAGTGCATGACTGTAATTCCGGCTACTTGGAAGGCTGAGGTGGAAGGATCACCTGAGCCCAGCAGGTGGAGGCTGCGGTGGCTGGGAGCAGTCACTGCACCCCAGTCTGGGCGACAGAGTGAGACTCCAACTCAAAAAAAAAAATTAACCAGTGTGGTGGTGCGTGCCTGTAGTTCTAGCTACTTGAAAGGCTGAGGAGGAAGGATCACTGCAGGTTGAGGTTGCAGTGGCCGTGAGTGTGCCACTGCATTCCAGTCTGGGTGGCAGAGTGAGACTGCCTCAAAAAAGAAAGAAAGAAAGAAAGAAAGAAAGAAAGAAAGAAAGAAAGAAAGAAAGAAAGAAAGAAAGACAGAAAGAAAGAAAGAAAGACAGAAAGAAAGAAAGAAAGAAAGAAAGAAAGAAAGAAAGAAAGAAAGAAAGAAAAAGATGTGAAAAAAGAGATTTCAGACTTTGACATACCTCAACAATTACTAAAGCTTAGACTAGTGCTGGGAGGCCAGAAAAATCTCCATAAAGGCAGGTTATTAATTCGGTCAACAAATATGGATAGAATATCTACACTGTGCTATAGAGGTTGTTACTCTATCAACAAGAAATGTACTCACTATAAAATTAATTTCATGATATCTCCTTTGTCCAGAAAGCCCTTTGGGTGATTGGGAATGTCCTCTGAGCCAAGTATCTGGCTCTGATAGTTGACTCAGTGGCATCTCATGGAAAGTCACTGGTGGCAGAGTCAGGGGAAGGGGAGGAGTTGAGATTAACTGAGATGAGAGTCTCAGTTAATACTGTAAGACACGTTGTTCTTGAGATATGACAATACATACATAATTCTTTGTATGCATGAGGCAGACAACAGTGACTATTAAAATTCACTTTGGGCCAGGCGCAGTGGCTCAAGCCTGTCATCCCAGCACTTTGGGAGGCCGAGGCGAGTGAATTGCCTGAGGCTGTGGGTTGGAGACCAGCCCGGGCAACTTGTCGAGACCTCGTCTCTACAAAAAAATCAAAAAAATTAGCCGGGCATGGTAGTGTGCGCCTGCAGTTTTGGCTACTTGGAAGGCTGAGGTGGAAGAATCGCCGGAGCCCAGTAGGTTGATGCTAGGGTGACCGTGAGCCTGGGCGACAAAATGAGACTCCAATGCAAAAGAAAAATAATTCACTTTGCTCTGTAGAGTAAGAAACCTTTTTCTTAGGTTTTAGAGTTTCGAGTAGTCTTGGAATTGTGGTTATAAACCAAGGGAATGTCATTATGTATGGCCTTTGAAGTCTATTTTATGTATAGGCAAATGCAATTGTGTGTGTTCAATAAACACACACACACCCAGAGCTAAAAACCAAAACAAAACATCCCTGCCCTCAAGGAGCATCCATTCTGTTTTTGACATAGTAGTTCTAACCCAGGGGCCATGTTCATTGGGAATGCTAATTGCTTTATAGGCTTCTTTATAGACTTTTAGTTTCTCTGGACTGGAGGATTCCAGAAAACCATGAGCTATCTGTAAAGTAGTCCAACAGGACTTTTTTTTTTTTTACTTTTTATTTTATTTTTTATTTTAAAGATGTGGGGTGCAATTCAGGGTTAGGCATACAAATGTTCATTATGCAGGTACCTTTGAGGTGTGCCCCCACTGGCAGTTTCCCTCAACTGCCAATCCCACCCCCCCTCCCCCAGCAGTTTCCCACTATTGCCAGTCCCTTTCTTATAGTATTATGATAATTGTTCAAGGTCCGCTATGAGTGAGAGCATGTAGTACTCTGTTCTTTGTTTCTGTGATACATCACTAAGTATGATAGACTCTAAATCCATCCAAGTTGCTGTGAAGTCCATATGTTTGTCCTTCTTTATGGCTGCATAACATTCCATTATGTATATATACCACATTTTTAAATCCAGTCCAGTTTCAATGGGCAGCATGGTTGGTGCCATGTTTTTGCTATTGTGAGTAGTGCTGCAATAAACATGCATGTGCAGGTATCTTTTTGGTAGAATGATTTGAGTTCCTCCAGATATATTCCCAATAGGGAGATTGCTGTGTCCTGTGGAAGGTCAATTTCTAGTTCTTTCAGAAATCGCCACACTGTTTTCCAAAGAGGTTGCACTAATTTGCATTCCCACCAGCAGTGTAGAACTGTTCCTTTTTCTCTGCATCCTCGCCAGCATCTGTTGCTGTTTGTTCTATTAATGATCGGCATTCTTACTGGGGCTTGGTGGTATCTCAGTGTGGTTTTGATTTGCATATCTCTGATGATTAGTGAGTGAGACTGAACACTTTTTCATGTGTCTGTTGGCTGCCCGTATATCTTTTTTTGAGAAGTGTCTGTTCATGTCTTTTGCCCATTTCTGAATGGGCTGTTTGTTTTTTCCTTTCGGTATGTTTGAGTTCCTTGTAGATCCTAGATGTTAGACCTTTGTCAGATATACAGTTGGCAATTATTTTTTCCCATTCCGTGGGTCGTCTCCCTGCTCTCTTGATGTTTTCTTTTGCTTTGCAGAAACTTTTAAGTTTGATGAGGTCCCACCTGTCTACCTTATCTCTTACTGCATGGGCACTTAGGGTTTTGATCAGGAATTGGTTGCCAGTTCCAATTTCCATAAGGGTGTCTTCTGCGTTTTCTAAGATTCTTTTTTTTTTGAGTTGGAGTCTAACTCTGTCACCCAGACTGGAGTGCAGTGGCCACTCCTGGCCACCGCAGCCTCGACCTGCTGGGCTCCGGCGATCCTTCCGCCTCAGCCTTCCAAGGAGCTGGAACTACAGGCACGCACTACCACGCCCGGCTATCTAAGATTCTTATAGTTTGAGGTTTTATGTTTAGGTCTTTGATCCATTTAGAGTTAATTTTTGTGTATGGTGATGGGTGGGGGTCCTGTTTCAATCTTCTCTGTGTGATCAACCAGTTTTCCCAGCCCAGCAGGACTTTTTAAAGGTCCATTGTACTAAGTGTTGTAATAGCAGAGATCAAGCCAGGATCAAGAACTCTTATTTTAAATAAAGTTTTGGCCGGGCTTAGTGGCTCAGCCTGTAATCCCATGCTTTGGGAGGCTGAGGGGAGTGGACTGCCTGAGCCCGCGGATTCGAGACCCACCTGGGCAACTTGGTGAGGCCTCATCTCTACAATAAAAAAAAAATTAGCCAGGCGTGGTAG
>NW_006992971.1:42399-47273 GCF_000164805.1 Carlito syrichta
AAAAAAAAAAAAAAAAAAGTTTTGTTGAGCAGCTGCCTTGTCTGAAGTCAACACCACAAAAGCAATGCCTGAAACACAATAAAAGCCAATCCATGTTTTGAAAAAGTAAATGAAGAGTGAATTCTCAGTCTCAATGAAGGTTGGAATCTAGTTTGGCAAACAGACACTGATTTTTCGCAAATATTTATTGTCTACTAATGTCAGATGCTTTTCTAGGTTCAAGGTCACAAGATTAGATAACAAGGAGAGAAGTATTGACTTTAGAACCATTAACCAAGCTTGAAATCGAAAGTTGTAACCTTAGTGTCACAGTAACGATAGTGTAGCTAGGTATGTACATCGGTCTGTTTTCTGTTGCTTATAACAGAATATCTGAAACTGCATAAACCATAAAGAAAAGGAATTTATTTCTTCCAGATATGAAGGATGAGTCTGAGGCTGAGGGGGTGTGTCTGGTGAGTTCCATCTTGCTGCTACTCTGTGGAGTCCTGAGATGGTACAGGGCCTCACGTGTTCAAGCGGCTGAGTGTGCCAGTTTAGGTCTCTCTTCTTGTTCTTATAAGGCCACCAGTCCCATTCATGCATAACTCATTAATCCATTGACCCATTAATCCATTTATTGATGGATTCGGAGAGCAGAACCCTCATGATCCAATCACCTCTTCAAGGCCCTACCTTTCAATACCGCCACAATGGGGATCAAGTTTCCAACACATGAAATCTGGGGGACACATTTCAATCCATAGCATTATTGTTCAGTCATTGTTATATACTCCCTACTATACTAAGTACTTTACACAATGATCTTATTGAATACTCATGACACTCCTATGTGGTATTGTTATGCCATATTAATTATTATCTCATTTTTTCAGTTGAGGAAACTGAAGCTTAGAGAGGCGAAGTAACTTGCCCAAAGCCATAATGCGAGGAAGCAGTGAGACCAGAATCTTAATCTTTGTAGAACTCTATGTCCAACAGGATTTTACCTGAAATGCTAACAATAACTCTGTCATTAGAAAATAGTCTAATATTGTTTCCCTGGAATTATTCTGTAAGTGAGGAAACAGCATTTTCATTGATGGCTGAGTCGTTTCAGTCTTACTGATACAGGATCACAGTTTAGGCCAATGTCCACGTTTGGAGACCTTGAGAAACACTGTTGTGTTTTGATGATCACGGTTCTTTGGTTAAAACTCACGAGTCTGTAAATCTCATCATAAAAGCCATGGCGGCGTGTTTTGAAATATTTCCTCTTTTTTCGAGTACCTCAAGACTTTCTTTGCCAGATCCAGATTGGGTCACTAAAAGTGCAGTGTCCTGGAAAGGATGAATGCCTCCCAGCTCTGCTCAGCCCCTTGCATGCCCTCTGGTTGGACGAGGGGAAGACCAATCAGCTGCAAGAGGAGGGAAAGGAGGGACAGAGTGAAATGGTGTGTGCTTCCTTGATTTTCTCCTTGTCCAATCCTCAGCACACACGTTTTGGCTATGGTGGCTACAGGGCACTGTGAGGTGTTGACGTTTCCTCAGCGCATGAAAGACTAATGCAAGGAGGTCGTTCCAACAACTGGTTTTGGGGAGAGTGTTTGTGACTTTCAGTAGTCTTGCTTCTTGGGAAAAAAAGGAGCAATTAATAATATCTATTGTCTTCTATGCTGGGAAGATAGTTGTGTCCTGGAATTAAACTATCTAAACTATTTATTTGGTCTCAGTCCTTTTTTCCCCTCTCCCTATCCAAATCACATGGGAGAAGGATTTTATTTACTTATTTATTTATTTTTTTCATTTTTAAAAGTCTATTTATTACTTAGACAAATTGCAAAATTTTTTAGGAACAAAACCTGCTACCAGTGCCAGAAGTTACAGTCTAATGGATATCTCACAGAGCTTTATAATAGGAGTGTACATATAAATAATTTGCAAAATTCTTGAAACAGATGATAAATATTGTAAATTTTACTTTCCTCACATTAGGCGTTCATGTAATTTTTTATCCCCAGAGTTCTTTTTTTTTTTTTAATTGGAGTCTAACTCTGTCACCCAGGCTGGAGTGCAGGGGCACACTCACGGTCACCCCAGCATCAACCTGCTGGACTCTGGTGATCCTCCCGCCTCAGCCCTCCAAGTGGCTGGAACTACAGGCTCACATCACATCGCCTGGTTAATTTTTTGATTTATTGTAGAGATGAGGTCTTGCCATGTTTCCCGGGCTGGTCTGGAACCCGGGGGTTCAGGCAATCCACTCGCCCTGGCCTCCCAAAGTGCTGGCATGACAGGCTGAGTCGCCAAGCCTGGCTTTTTTTTTTCTTCTTTAATTGGGATTGATCAGAGTGCCACAGCCACTTCTGGCTCCTTGTCTCCATCTTTTTTGTTTTCCTCTTCTGGTCTTCTTTTCAGTCCTTTCCACCATTCAGTTAGAACTTTACTTGATGCTAGAGTGTCTAGCATTCTGTAAGTATCTTCCTTATGCAGCTGTTGTGAGACTGAAATAAAATAATGAGTCAAGAGCCTAGTAATAGCTCTGGAACTATCCCTTGCAGGATTGAATTTATGGGCCATAGAGTGTGTGCAGGTCCCACAGGGTCCCATGATTAACAAAGACCCACGCCTGGTTTAATGATCTGCCATCACTGCCTTGACATGCTTAATCACTTTTGAACAAGGAAACCCACATTTTCCTTTTGCCCTTTGTCTACAGACCCCTAGTTCTAGTTAGCTGCAAAGGGGCTTTTATCTATGCTTGTCGCTGATGCTGACTTCTAATGCAGCTATCATCGCCTACAATACGTGACACTCAAAATCCTATAGATTTGTTTTTGTGGGATGTACATTCAGACACCAAATTTCCTTTCCCTCTTGTTACTACAAGAGTTAAACTATAGATGCTGTGTTGTATACTTGAGACATAGTTGTCTTTCATATGTCATAAAGAAGTTTGAGCTCCTTAATATCAAAGGATCAGTGCTATTAGAAGATACAGCACAGCCGGGCTCAGGGCTCAGCCTGTAATCCCAGCACTTTGGGAGGTTGAAGCGAGAAGATTGCCTGAGCCCACGGGTTCGAGACCCACCTGGGCAACTTGGCAGGACCTCGTCTCTACAATAAATCAAAAATTAGCTGGGTGTGGTAGCGCGTGCCTGTAGTTTCGGCTGCTTGGAAGGCTGAGGCAGAAGGATCGCCGGAGCCCAGCAGGTCGAGGCTGTGGTGGCTGGGAGTGGCCACTACACTCCAGTCTGGGCAACAGAGTGAGACTCCAACTCAAAAAAAAAAGAAGATACAGTACTTTCAAAAGCATGCCTGGCTTTACCTGCTTCTCTGATTCCCAAGGCAAAGCAGTGAGATTCTGTTTTCATATTATAAAAAGAACCATTGTTACAGTCAGGGTGCTCCAGAGATACAGAACCAATAAAATCTATCTATCTATCTATCTATCTATCTATCTATCTATCTATCTATCTATCTCTATCTATCTATCTAAATGAATTGACTCACTTGATTATGGCAGAAGAGAAGTCCCATGGTCTGCTGTCTGCAAGCTGGAAGTGCAGAAAAGCCAGTCATATAGTTCCAGTCTAAGCCTTTTGGAACTGAGAGCTGGCAGTCAATGGTGTAAGTTCAGGTCCAAGTCCGAAAACCTGGAGAATCAGGAGGGCTAATGTTGGAGGACAGGAGAAGATGGGCATCCCAGGTCAAGCAGAAAGCAAATTTGCCCCTCCTCTGCCTCCTTGTTCCATTCAGGCCTTCAATGGATTGGATGGTGCCTGCCCACATTGATGAGGATGATCTTTACTCGTTTAAATGCTAATCTTTTCTGGAAATACCCTCACAGTCACACCGTTTTACTAGCTGGGTTCAGTGGCTCAGCCTGTAATCCCAGCACTTTGGGAGGCCGAGGCAAGTGGATTGCCTGAGCCTGTGGGTTTGAGACCAACCTAGGCAACTTGGCGAGACCTCGTCTCTACCATAAATAAAAAAATTAGCATGGTAGTGTGCACCTGTAGTTCTGGCTACCTGGAAGGCTGAGGCAGAAGGATCGCTGGACCCCAGCAGGTTGACTGGGAGTGGCTGTGAGCATGCCACTACGCTCCAGCCTGGTCGATGGAATGGAACTCCAACTCAAAAAAAAGAAATAACATTTTACCAGCTATCTGGGCACTCCTTAGCCCAGCCAAGCTGCTATATAAAACTAGTTATCACAACCATGATGGAATGTCATCTTTGTTCACAAATTCATAATATCCCACAAACATCTCTTAAGTGCCTATCAGGTGCAAGGTACTCTCTTACTCACTAGGGTTCCGTCTGCGAATAAGACAGACCTGGCCCCTTGACTCCCTGAGGTCAGTCTAGTGGGAAAGATCAGATGTTACAAGTACTGCTGGGACAAAAAGGTACTTTGTCTCTAGGTGTATATGCGAGAGCCTAAAACAAGTGGGGCAGCAAGGAGGGCTCTGGAGAAGAGAACTCTAACTTAATATTCAAAGGATGAAAGGACAGGATGAACACCATTGTTTCAGAGCTGACCTTAGTAATGTTGTCCTAGGGAAATGAAAGAACTTGTATAGAGATATGCCAAGGATAGCTTTGAGGTCAAACTGACCTGAGATCATTTCCTCTGCTGCTATCTAGTTATGTGAGCTCAGAAAAGTTACTTGACTCCTTTGAGCCTCTATTTTGTCATCTGTAAAATGGGGAGAATTATCGTAACCACTGCACTTGACGATGGTACAGATTAAGGAGGTAATTTCCCCAAAATCTAGCACAGTCCTTGGCAAAGTACAAGTTGAAAGAACTCAGGCGCCACTAACAACTCTACACCCATTAGGGATCAAGAGATTTATTAAAGCGGCGGCTACAGGGAAAAAGGAAAAGGG
>NW_006992971.1:47450-49051 GCF_000164805.1 Carlito syrichta
AGAGGGCTGTATTTATGGGCCTGGCAGGGGCTGGCCAGTGCCGTGCTTGGGCTTTATTGGAGGAGACTATGAGGTAGTATTCCTATAGGGAGAAATTGTTCGCGCACAGGTTTAAACTTCACGCGCGTGTGAAACCGTATGGGGAGAAGCCGGAGCTTAGGGCCTTTGTTGTCTTTGTGTGGTTCTATATAGTGTTCAGCGCCATCTCGGGAGACACCCTTCTGACGGTTCCCTGCGCCCTTCATCCCCACTTTTTCTGTTTATTTGGGAGAGAGGCGTCGTTACTCCTTTTGGCTGCTTCCTGCTGGATTTGGGCGTTGTGGGGTGGGATGGGGGAAGGGCACAGAACCAGCCAGAACAGGGCCCAGAGGTAGGCACTGAGAGTGAAGATTTTTGAAGTCGAGAGTTCCATGAAAGTTCATTGTAAATGTAGAATGGCGACTTGTTCCAGCCAGTCTTCCAGTGGGCATGAAGACGGCAGTGACTAGCTGTCTTGGAGTAGACTGTGGAGGTAAATAGAGAACCTGGAAGAGAACATATCTAAAAGAAAAGTTAAGTGATGTTTAGGGACGAGGTGCTGACTCTTCTACTGGGACAGGTTGATAACTATTGAGTAATAGGAGGTTGAGGTTTTGATTTGAAAAGTTTGAAACAGCGGTTATCTGGAGGTGGGTGAATAGGTACTGTTATGGGTGGGGTGAGAAGAAGGAGTAGCGGGTTTAAGATGGGAGATGTGTATCCAAGGGGTAACCTGACGCTGGACCATGGTAAGTTTTGCTGCTGTGGGAGTGGACAAAACTACTTGAAGAGGTTTGGACCACTTTGGGTTAAGATGGGTTTTAGTTTCCGGGTCGGAAAAATAGACCCACTGTCCAGGAATAAGAGGAGGTGGGATTTGGCCGTTGGACGAAACAGTTTAAGGAGGTTTTGATGTTCCCAAATGTGGGAACGAATAAAAGACAAGAGAGGGTAGAGCATGTGAGTGGGTGTTAGAGGGGCTGAGGTTGAGATTCCTGGAGGGAGTGCTGGGCAACCATACATAACTTCAAATGGTGAGAGTTGAGATGGTTTTTTGGGAGGACTCGCATGCGGAAGAGGGCCAGTAGGAGGAGGGAGACCCAGTCTCGATGGAGTTTGAGGAATAATTTGGTGAGAGTGTCTTTGAGAGTGTGATTGGCTTGCTCAACCTTTCTGGATGATTGTGAGTGGTATGGGATATGGAAATGCCAGTTAATGTAGAGGTCAGTTGTTAGGGATTGTACCACTCGTGAGGTAAATTCGGGTCCATTATCAGATTGGAGAGATAAAGGGATACCAAACCTAGGAATTATGTGGTTAGCAAGGATGGACCTCATTGCTGCTCATTTGTTTGTGGTGGGGTATGCCTTTACCCATCCAGAAAAGGTGTCGACCAAGACGAGGAGGTATTTAATGTTGCGAACCGAAGGCATGACAGTAAAATCAACCTGCTAGTCTGTACCCGGAAGCTGGTCCCGGGCCTGATGTGTGGGAAAGGTTCCCGGTTTTAAGGGGGTATGGGAATTAGTTCACTGGCAGATAGAACATTGAGAGGTAATGGTTTTTATAAGCTTTATATGGTG
>NW_006992971.1:49633-51293 GCF_000164805.1 Carlito syrichta
GTAACCCCCTTTCCTTCCATATGGCCGAGTGGGAGATGAGAATGTGGAAAACATATTTGGGGTCAGTGTAGAGAGAGAGAGAGAGAGTGTCCAGCCGCTAACTGGAACGCCCGAGTAGCAACTATAAGTTCTGCCTGTTGGTTAGTGGTGACTGGCGGGAAAGGCTTTGCCTCAGTGACATATGTAATAGGGGTGATGGCGTATCCCGCGACTTGGGACCCGTTGTGGAGGAAGGAGCTGCCATCAGTGAACCAGGTATAGGAGGCGGAGGGTAAAGGGCCTTTCTGGATATGAACTGGACAAGGGAGAAGAGCCTCTATAGTTTTTACACAGTCATGGGTTAGTGGGGTGGTGGAAGAAGGGTGTAACGTAGCTGGGTTTAGGGATGCACAAGTTTGAAAGAATATAGAGGGATCTTGTAGGAAGAAGACAAGGAGCAACAGGACTTGACTGGGAGGTAGTGTTTGAAGGCCCTTGTAGCTTAGGAGGTGCTGTAGATGGTGGGGGGAGGTCACAGTAATGGGGGCCCCAAAGGTGAGTTTTTTTGATTTGCATACTAGCATGTGGGCAGCGGATAGTGCTCGCAGGCATGGGGCCTAGCCCTGAACAGTGTGATCTAACTGCTTTGAGAGATAGGCCACTGGGGCAAACATCTGTCCACAAAGTTGCCCTAGGACTCCCAAGGCTACCCCTTTGTTTTTGTGGACATATAAGATGAAAGGTTGGTGTATATCCAGCAGATAGAGAGTGGGGGCCCTCATGAGGGCTTGTTGAAGGGCAATAAAAGGTTGTTTGATGGAGGAGGGTGTTAGTAGGGGCTCATTGGGGTCTCCCTTTATGAGAGTATAAAGTGGCTTTGCAAGTAGGGCAAAGTTGGGAATCCCAAAAGTATCCAGCCAGCCCCCAAAATGATTGGATTTCCTTTTTAGTTTTGCTTATATGTAGGGATTGGATTAGGGCTTTATGGTCCTTTATTATGGCCTTTTGTTGGTGTGAGAAGGCTACCCCCAGATACGTGACTTGTGTGGCAGACAGTTGGACTTTTTGAGGGGATACCCGATATCCCTTTTCTGCTAGAAAGTTAAGGGTGAGTGCAGTGTCCGTTTGAGAATCAGCTAAGGAAGGGCTACACAGGAGGAGGTCGTCCACATACTGAATAAGGGTGGATTTGGTAAGTGAGAGGGATTTAAGATCTGCTGCTAAGGTTTGGCCGAACAGGTGGGGGCTATCTCAAAATCCTTGTGGTAGGACTGTCCAGGTGAGTTGTTGTGAATGGTGAGATATTGGGTCAGTCCACGTGAACATGAAGATGTTTTGTGAGTCCACTGCCAGAGGGACGGTGAAGAATGCATCTTTAAGGTCAAGGACTGAAAAGTGAGTAGCGGTTGGAGGAATTGAGGATAAAATGGTATAAGGATTGGGGACCAGCGGGTGAATAGGGATGACAGCAGCGTTAATGAGTCTTAGATCTTGCACTAAGCGGTAAGTGCCGTTTGGTTTTCGTACCGCTAAAATGGGGGTGTTAAATGGGGAGTTGGTAGGGCGCAGATACCCCTTCTGTAATAAAGAGTTGATGACAGGTTGAAGTCCCAGAAGGCTTGAGGTAGGAAGAGAGTATTGTGGTTGGTTGGGGTGGGCAGAGGGATTTTTGAGCTGAATG
>NW_006992971.1:52603-53160 GCF_000164805.1 Carlito syrichta
CATTGCCCAATGTCCTGCCTGACTGCACTTGGGACATGGCTTTTGGGGCACTCTGGGGTTAGGGCAGCCTCGTGCCCAATGTCCTTGTTGGCCACACTTGAAGTAGGGCCCCGGTGGTTGTCGCTGGGTTTGGGCATTGCCACCACGTGGAGGGCCTTTCATCTTTATCCTGAATGACTTCCTGAAGCTTTTTAAAGTTAACTGCCTTTTGTGCAGCCCTGCACAACCCAGAAAGGAGGCAAGTAGAGAAGCAATCCCTGGACTCAATGCCGGCGGGGGAGTTATAGTCCCAGACTGGGTCCTGGTTTGGGACAGCCACTGCACCAGAGGGGTGAGCTGGGGTGGTTTGGTGAATTTCATCTGTGTATGTTCTAGCCTGTTCCCAGACTCTCCTACGTTCCTCCGGAAGCAGGGTGTTGGAAAGGATTAGGTATATATCATGGAAAGTAAGGCTGTGAACTGGATGAGGTATTGAAACTCTTTAGTGTAGGTGGCAGGATTAGTTGTGTATGATCCAAGGTGTTTTTCTATTTGTGAGAGGTCTGAGATAGAGAAGG
>NW_006992972.1:0-4342 GCF_000164805.1 Carlito syrichta
CAGACATGGTGGATTTCATTCCCAAGAAGTGAAGAGAACCGTATGTTCACAGCCATCCAAAAATTTCTCCAGGGATAAGTGATCATTCAAGAATCCTCTAAACGTGGTAGTCTTTTTATTTTTTTAAGTAGTGTTTATTGAGAGGACCAAGAAACTCCCAAATTTTGAGGGGAGGTGTGGGAGTTACCCAAGAGTTAATGTTTTACTATTATGGTCACGGAGTCCTGTTGGAGCTTTGTTATAGCACAACCACATACTATTTTAGCACTTTCTTTAGTTTGGAAAATTTTGGATGGTTTGAGTGATGTGTTATAACCATCCTTTGAACATTTTTCTAACAGGATTTGAAAATCGCTTTAGCTAAGATCATCATCAATTTTCCAGAATTTTCAATTATCTAAATTATTATGCTAATGAGGAGCCCAAATACTTACTACTTTGTAAATCTCCATGTCACTTTGGTTTATGTATATTGGGCCCCAAATTCTCTTTTTTCTTTTTGCCTGATTGTAAATGCTTGGTGATTAAAAGTATCAGAATAATCAGATACTTTAATCTGTTGCAGAGTACAGCATTATTCTTAGGTAGAGAAAATACTAGGGGATTCAAAGGAAATACTCTTTAAAACATAAATTGGGTTAAAATATACAGGGAATGTGATTTCATATTTCCCTCAAATATATAAGGGAAAACTTTTCTCTAAAAATTGCACATCTGTAACATTTAATCAAAATTAACAAGCAGAAAATACTGAGTGCACCAAGAAAATGTACATAAATTTTAGCAATGGAAAATGCTATATTAAATTATGATACTGTTTTATTTTCTAAATTTTTTTTTTTTTTGAGTTGGAGTCTCACTCTGTCGCCCATACTGGAGTGCAGTGGCCGCTCCCGGCCACCGCAGCCTCGACCTGCTGGGCTCGGGCGATCCTTCCACCTCAGCCTTCCAAGTAGCCGGAATTACAGGCATGCGCTACCACGCCCGGCTGATTTTTTTAATTTATTGTAGAGATGAGGTCTCGCTTGCCCAGGCGGGTCTCGAACCCGCGGGCTCAGGCAATCCACTCACCTCAGCCTCCCAAAGGCGCGGGATTACAGGCTGAGCCACCGAGCCCAGCTTATTTTCTAAATTTTTAAAGATTTATTATGCATTCTGCCTTCTGAATAGCACTTAGGTACACTGAATCTCAAGGTACAGTTTTCTAAGAATGATATAGATCTGGAATCTCAACAAGTTTCAATTGAGGCAGAATAAAACATTCATAATTAATGCGAGAAACACCGTAGTTGTCAATTTTGAAGGCAGAATTATGCCCTGTATTCCAACGTATTAAAATGAAAAAGAGGTATCATTGAAGTATTATACAATTCATAAAAAAGCAACCCCTGCATAATGAGCATTTCTTGGCCCAATCTTGAATTGAACCCATTTTTAAAGTAAAAAGAAATAAAAAGTTGAATACACAAATATAATCAGTTACATGTTTTACAGCTTTCTTTATTTATTTAATTATTTTTATTTTTTTAAAAAATGTGGGGTAGAATTCAGAGTTCGATATTCAAACATTGATTTTACAGGTTTCCTGGCTGATGAGGTATGCCCCTCTCTTCCTTAGCATTATTCCTCCACTGCCAATCTCAACTCTCCCCCTGAATATTTTCCACCACTGACAATCACTTTCTTTCAGCACTGTAATTGATGAAGTTCGGTTCATGAGTGAGAACATATGGAACTCTGTTCTTTGTTTCTGTGATAAATCAGTGAAAATGTCTTACATCATATCCATCAAACGTTCTGCAAAATTCTTATATCTGTCCTTTTTGATGGCTGCCTAATATTTCACTGTGTATATACCATATTTATTTTATCCATTCCAGCTTTTATGGGCAACATGGTTGGCACCATGTTGTTTTGCAATTGTGATTAGGGCTGCAAAAAATACACTGGTGCAGGTATCTTTTTGGCAAAATGATTTGAGGTACTCCAGGTATATTTTCGACAGGGGAATTACTGAGTCACATGGTAGGTCAATATCTTGTCCCTTTACAAACCATCACACTGGTTTCCAAAGATGTTGCTGTACTTTTCTGTCCACATGAAGTGTAGAAGCATATATTTCTTCCCAAATCCTGATTTGCATCCGTTATTGTTTGTTTTATTCAGGATGGCAAGTCTTACAGGTCATATGTCGTATTTCAAAGTGTTTTCATTTGCATTTCTTTCATGATGAGTTAGGCTGAACAATGTTCATGTGTCTGCTGGCTGCTCTTATCTCTTCTTATGAAAAGTGTCCAATCACGCATTTTGCACACTTTTCAAAGGGAATGTTTGTCTGATTTTTTGAGTGTTTGAATTTCTTGTAGATCCTAGATGTTATGCCTTTTTACCAATATATAGGTGGAGAACCATTTTTCCCATTCTGTTGGCTATATCCTTGCCCTTCTGATGATTTCTTTTCTTTTGCAGAAGTATATTAATTTGATGATAACCCACTGGTTTAATGGCATGGGTATTTAGGGCTCTGAAGAGGAATTTGTTTCTTTTTCCATTTTTCTTAATGGTGTCTCCTGAGATTTCTAAGATTATTATAATTTGGTGTTTTTCCTTTAGGTCTTGATCCATTTAAAGTTAATGTGTATGGTGATAGATAGGGTCTTGTTTCAATATTGTGCATGTTGTCATCCTTTTCCCAGCACCATTTACTGAATGTGTTCTTCATTTTCCAGTGAATTTTGGAGGTTTTTTTAAAGATGAGTTGGTTCCGAACTTGAGGATTTTATTCTCTGTCCTGACCCATTGTCCTATGGACCTATTCTTGTACCAATACCAGGCTGTGTTGATTACGGTAAACATTTAGTAAAGATGGAAGACTGGAACTGCAATACCCCTGCTTTGTTTCTTTTGATAAGGATCTTTTGGTTATTCATGATTGTTTTTGGTTTCATGTCAATACTTTATTGTAATTTCCAGGTCTGAGAAGAAAGATATTAACTTAATGCTTATTTCATTGAATCTGTAGATTGACTAAAGCGCTAATTTTTACATTAAAATTGATAAGTAAAGTCAGGGAAACAAGCGTGTCAAATTGTCAATTATGACAACAGCTTCAGAACTTTGACATCAAAATAGCAGGGTCATTGACTACTGAGCATTCTTTAGCATTCAAGCTCTTGTGTACAGTACTCTGGCAAATGTGATAGACATGGTGGATTTCATTCCCAAGAAGTGTGTGTTAACACCTATCCAAAAATTTCTCCAAGGAAAAGTGACCTTTCAAGAATCCCCCGGCCCGCCCGGCGACATGAAACTGCTCACCCACAACCTGCTGAGCTCGCACGTGCGGGGCGTGGGGCCCCGCGGGTTCCCCCTGCGCCTCCAGGCCACCGAGGTCCGCGTCTGCCCCGTGGAGTTCAACCCCCACTTCGTGGCGCGCATGATCCCCAAGGTGGAGTGGGCGGCGCTGCTGGAGGCGGCGGACACCCTGCACCTGGTCGAGGTGCCCCCGGGGCCGGTGCAGGGCTACGAGCGGGACGAGGAGTTTCTGCGGAAGATGCACCACGTGCTGCTGGAGGTGGACGTGCTGGAGGGCACGCTGCAGTGCCCGCAGTCGGGACGCCTGTTCCCCATCAGCCGCGGGATCCCCAACATGCTGCTGACCGACGAGGAGACCGAGAGCTGATCCTGCCGGCACCGGTCTCCGCCGCGATGGTGGTCGCGTGTCTTTGTTGACACGAATCCCGTCTGCTATCCCCAGCCCTTGACCCAGTGACACGCCAGACACGCCGCCCTCTTGAGCTCGATAGTATATTTTTTTCTCATTAAAGGTTCAAAACCAAAAAAAAAAAAAAAAAAAAAAAAAAAAGAATCCCCTAAACGAGGGAGTCTTTTTTTTATTTATAAACAGTCTTTATTGAGAGGACCCAGAATCACCCAAACAGTGAGGGGACCTGAGGGGTTGACCACGAGGTAGAGTTTTATTATTATGGTCACGGAGTCCTGTGGAGCTTGGCTATAGCACAATCAAGAATATTTTAGCACTATCTTCAATTTACAACCCTTTGGATGTTTTTAGTATTGTGTAAAAGCCTTTCCGCAGCTTTTCTTACAGGATTTGAACATTGCTTTTGCTAAGATCATAATCAATTTTCCAGAATTTTCAATTATCTAAATTTTTATACTAAAGTAGAGCACAAATACTTACTACTTTGTAAGTCTCCATGCTATTTTGGTTTATACATAGTGCGCCCCAAATTATCTTTTTTCTCTGTGCCTCATTTTAATGCTTTGTGATTAAATATATCAGATTAATCGGGAACCTTGTTGCAGAGTACTGTATTTT
>NW_006992973.1:0-638 GCF_000164805.1 Carlito syrichta
CTAGCTAGCCAACTGATTTGACTGCTGACATAAATAGCTAGTTACCCAGCTAGCCAGCTGTCTAGCCGGCTGACTTATCTAGGTTGCTTTACTAAATAGCCATCTTGCAAGCAGGCTTACCTAACTGCATAACTACCTAGTTAGCCTGCTGGATAGCCAGATGACTTAACTAGTTAGCTACCTACATGTCCTGCTGGCTTGCCAGCTGACTTAACTACCTAGCTTTCTATCTAACCAGTTGACTGGTGAGCTGACTTAACTAGTTAGCCAGCTAGCTGGCCAGCTGACTTAACTAGCTTGCTACCCAGGTAGGCAAGTGGATAACCAGCTGACTTAACTAGCTGACTTAACTATCTAGCTACCTAGTAAACCAGCTGAGTTTACTACCTGAAATAACTATCTAGCATCCTAGCTAGCTATCTAGCTAGATAGCAGACTTAACTAGCTGAATTAACTAGCTAGCTAGCTGACATAACTAGCTGGCTACCTAGCTACCCAGTTGACCTTACTAGCTGAAATAACTAGCCAGACATCTCTCTAGCCATCTGAATTAACTAGCTTTTTAACTAACTAGTGAGCTGCCTATCCACTGACTTCACGAAGTAACTTAACTAGCTAGCCAGCTGGTTAGCCAGTTA
>NW_006992974.1:0-773 GCF_000164805.1 Carlito syrichta
AGCTACCTACCTAGCCAAGTGACTAGCCAGCTGACTTAACTAGCTGACGTAACTAGCTAGCCAACTGACTAGTCAGCTGACTTAACTAGCTAGCTTCCTAGTTAGCACATGGATAACCACTTGTATTTACTAGCAGACTTAACCAGCTAGCCAGCTGGCTAGCCAACTGACTCAACTAGGTGACTTAAGTCTTTAGCCAGCTGGCTAACCAGCTGATTTAACTAGCTGACATCACTAGCTAGCCTGTTGTTTAGCCAGTTGACTTAACTATTTAGCTACATACGTATCCTGCATGCATGCCAGCTGACTTAACAATCAATTTTCCTAACTGCCCAGCTAGCTAGCGAGCTTCTTGACTAGGTGACTTAACTAGCTAGCCAGCTGGCTAGCCAGCTGATTTAACTAGTTAGCTACCCAGCTAGGCAGCTGACTTAAGTAGCTGAATTAACTAGCTAGCTACTTAGCTAGCCTGCTAAATTTACTAGCTTAAATAACTAGCTAGATAACTAGTTAGCTATATAGCTAGCTTGCTGACTTACCTAGCTGACTTAACTAGCCAGCTAGTTGACAAAACTAGCGGATTAAATTAGCTAGCTACCTAGCTAGCCAGCTGAGATAACTAGCTAATATAACTAGCTAGCCAATTGTCTAGCTCTCTAGCCATTTGACTTAACTAGCTTTTTAACTAGCTGGCAGATGGCTAGCCAACTGACTTAACGAGTTGACTTAGCTAGCTAGACAGCTGGTAGCCAGCTGATGTAACTATTTGATTA
>NW_006992975.1:0-772 GCF_000164805.1 Carlito syrichta
TCGGACCCCAGAGTGTGGCTCGCTGCGACTGGAACGACCGCGGAGCTGGGCCCCCCACTGGCAGCGGAGCTGGGCCCCCCGCAGGCGACGGAGATGGGGCCGCCCTACCACATCGAGGGAACCTCAGTCATGCCGCTCACGGACATGGACCCTTAACCGTGAGTTCACAGACTCTTCTTTTCTTGTATTTTCTTACCTGTGTTGTGGCTTTTGCTGGAAGTGGAACTGCTGGATTCTGCATGAGAGTATCCAGTTTTCTGAGAACTGTGTGTGGAAAGACTGCCCTATTCCCACGGAATGTATGTGGCCATAAATGTGTACACTGATTCCTCAGTGTTCGTTCAGTTCCATGGATCAATAGTTAGGGTTTTATACCATTGCCTCTCTGTTTGGTTTATTAGACTTTGGTGAAAGCAGAAAGTGTAAAACCCTAAACTTTGTCCATTTTGAAGACAGTTGGGGCTATTGCAGGTCTCATGCAATTCTACTGAAATACAAGATATTTGGGTTTGGGTAGAGATTTCCTTTTGTTTGTAATGCTTTGTGTAGTAGTAGCACCTTCCAATATCACGGTTTTTATTTATTGAACCCAGTATTTCCTTTTCATTTGCTTATGTCGTCTGTAATGTCTCTCAGAAATACTGTGTACTGTTTTACTGTACTATTCTATTGTCGGCTTAACTTTTTTTTTCACTATTTTGTGGTTTTGGCTGCTACTGCAAATGAATTTGTGTCCCTTACTGGTTTCTTCAGGTTGACTTTTGAACGTGTA
>NW_006992976.1:0-1214 GCF_000164805.1 Carlito syrichta
CTTTTAGGCCGGCTTTAGCTACAGTTAGTGTAAGGTCTTTTTTCTATCTGTTATAGAAATTGAATTTATTTTATTCATAGAAGGTATTGTAGAATAGGTCATGCTACGAATCATGTTAGTTCAAACATAATCAATCATAATATTTTTAGGTTTAATAAGAATATAGTTAACTTTAGAAATGTCATTGTCTCCACTTTCTACTATCGAAGTTTTCGCCTTAGTACATTTACAATTTACATTTAGGTTTTAGAAGCTTTGCTGCTGCTAATCAACTTTATATATTAGAATTAAGAATTGGAAAACTTTCATAGAAATTAGGATAGACATATAAGACTTTGGAATAGCCATTTTGTTAAGAGATTGTCGTCTATTGTTCCAAAAGGTGGCCCACCGTGGACCTTGGACTGGGCCACATCCTGTAGGGCCTAGTGTGATCTTTGGACTGGGCCACATTCTTTAGGAAATTGGCTTAAGCTATAATTAAGAGCTTCCGTAGCATTGTATAAGTGGTAGAGTTTAATTTAGTCATCATGGGTATTGAGTGAGCTTTAGAAGTTATTGATTATCAGAACATCATTAGACTAGTAAGGATTGTTACACTGCTTTTGAAGAACATTAACTAGCAAAGGGAACAATGAGATAATCTTGGGGTTTGTTCCTCCTCACACCTAAGCATCTGGTGGGTGGGGGATGCCCCCCCTGCACCTGGCTTTGTGTTCATGTGAAAGACTTGTGAGACTGCCTGTGTAAAATTTGGGGATAAATACCTGCTGTAACTTTCAATAAACGGCTTCTGCTCATTTCACTGAACAGTTGTCCACTTTCTTTCTTTCTCTTTCTTCCTCTTTATATCTATCTTTCCATCTTTCTTTCTTTTAATATCTATCCCTACAGATTCGCCGACACCACCACATCTTCCAAGGGACTCCCCAAAACTTGCAGGGGCTGGCCCCCTGCACTTTTTAGTGTAATTAAGTCTCATTGGTCTATTTTAGGTTTTGTTACAATTGCATTTGGAGTCTTTTTTTTAATTAATCAATATTTTTATTATGGTTTTATGGGGTACAATTAAGGGTTAGGTGTACAATTACATTTCATTCAGGCACCCTGTTGATAAGAGGTGTTTTCCCATCCCCAGACAGATATTTGCTACTGTTAATCCCATCCCCCTCCCTACCATAGTTTCCCAGTACTGTCAGTCATATCTTAGAGTA
>NW_006992977.1:0-705 GCF_000164805.1 Carlito syrichta
TATGAGTATATATCAAATTATATATCAAATTAGTTACATTCTAGATAAGAATACTATTTCAACAGTAAGGAAGTCCATGAACATTTTGAAAAGTGTCTATACATTGTTTAACTTTGAAAATAGAAAATGTGAGATAAACTATTACACAGCTTTCTTAAGGACAAGTTTGTGGTTTATATTATATTCACAGAAATGAATATGTGAAATAATACTAAGTAAAAATAATGTAACACGAAATATCATTGAGACATCATTACTTCTTTGTCTAATGAGTGCATGTATAACAAAGGGTTAGTGTTATTAATACAGTAAGAGCTCTTATAAATCAATAAGAAAAAATGAATATCAAACAGGAAAATTTGGCAAATTACACAAACAATATATAAAAGAAGAAATACATCTTACCCAAAACACACAAAAAGTCTCAACCTCCTTACTAATCAAAGAAACACAATTTCAAAAAATAAAATAATAATTTTTCATCTAATAGTCTATAAATTATTTTTGGTACTTTTTAATGACAATTTCCCATGTTGTCAGGGTTTCACAGAAATGGACATTACTTTGTGGGTCAGAAACCATAAATATAATTAATACACATATAAACACACAAGCTTCATGAAAGGTATTTCGGCAATACATATGAAAAATACCAAAGGGCATATTCTTTGACTCAAGACGTCTATGTGTGTAGAGTCTGCCCTA
>NW_006992978.1:0-843 GCF_000164805.1 Carlito syrichta
GAGATATTATTAAAACAATATGCAAACTCTATTTGCCTAGTCACCATAAAGAGAGATTATCAAAGAAATGATATGCAGAAGAATTAAGCAAGATATTAGCATTAATTTAATAGGAAAATAATGAAAGTTGTCTTCAAGGATTATTTTCTCAGAAGGCAGTGGAGGCTAAAATAGTTTCCTATTATTCTGCTGCTTGAAGTCTTCTGAAGATTTAGGTGATTGAATTCCTTTTTTAAATTTTTATGGAAACTGAGGCTATATAAGAGGCATAGCAGGAGAGATTTTTGTAAATATCATGGTGGACATCTCTCTAAATTGAGTCAAGCCCATCTAGAAATGTAAGCATTACTTCAGATAACCATGTTTTTAAAAGATTGATGAAGTTCCAGTACAACAATCCTTCTTACTGTAAACTTCCATTTACCAAAACATTCTTTAATTTTTTCTGGATTTTCAGTTAAGTAACATACTCACCATTAGAGAAATATTTTTTTTAATAAAATATTCAAAAAAAGACCATGATATTACTGGAAATATAATCACTCAGGTTGTGATGAAAACCCTTGCCAGCATAGTCGTGGCAATTTAAATTAACCAGAATTTAGAACAAATCCCTCAGAATGTTTGATGCCATTAGATAAAACATATTTAACTTTTGTTTAAAAACTATTACCATGTAGCTCAATATTAATACACTTATTTCAGAAATGGTGTATTTTTAAGAGAGGAATTTAAAAATTGTAAAAAAATGTTAGGAATTGAAACTGTTATGAATCATTTATATACGTATTTTTTAAGTTTGTCTGGTGGTAAAGGCCCTGTTACCATAATGTTTTCATGAAA
>NW_006992979.1:0-864 GCF_000164805.1 Carlito syrichta
TGAGCTAGCTAGCTGATACAACCATGTGACAAATCGTTAGATAGCTAGGTAGCTAGCTGACTCATCCAGCTGACTTAACTCGTTAACTAGCTAGCTAGCTAGCCTACTCAGCCAGCTAAATCAACCCGTTTTCTAACTTGCTAGTTAGCTGATTCAACTAGCTGACTTATTACGTTAGTTAACTAGCTAACTACCTGACTCAAGCTTCTAACTTAACTCGTTAGTTAACTAGCTAGCTAGCTGTCTTAAACAGCTGATGAATTTTGAAAACTGACTTAACTAGCTGAGTTAACTTGTGGACTTAACTAGTTAGCTAGCTAACTTAACTAGTGAATTAAATAGCTAGCTAACTTAACTATGTGAATTAAATAGTTAGCTAACTATTTAATTCACTGAATGATTAGCTGGCTTAATTGATTAGATAACAAGTCAGGAAGCAGATTTAAGTAGCTGACTTAAATATTTAGCTAACAAGTGAGCTAGTTGATTCACCTAGCTGACTTAGCTAGCTAGCTGTTTACCCAGCTGACTTAGTTAATTGACTTAACTAGTTGGCTAACGAGATAGCTAGCTGACTTAACAAGTTGGTCAATGAGTTACCTAACTGTTTTAAATAGTTGGTAAACGAGATATCTAGCTGATTTAACTTATTGGCTAACGAGTTATCTATGTGACAACTTGTTGGCTGACAAGTTGGCTGACTAGTTAGCTGGTTTAATATGTTGGCTGACTACTCGGGCCAACTTGTTTGCTGGCATAAATATTGTCCGATAGTTGGCTTACTATTTAGCTGGGTTAACTAGTTGACTGACTTGTGCCCACTAGTTATCCTGGTTAACTAGTTGGTTGACTAATTTGCTGACC
>NW_006992980.1:0-771 GCF_000164805.1 Carlito syrichta
GGACAGAGTGACCCAGATTCCTATTTCGTTCTAAGCAAAACTAGGAGATGTTTCCTGTTGGTCTGGAAGTCCAGACTCTTTTATACCCATAGAAAGATGACAAGAATATGTCTGGGGACATGGAATCTAAGATTCCTGGTTCCCTCCCAATAATACCTCCTAAAAAATGGAACACCTAAACCCAAAGTCCTAATAACGAACAGTGTAGCCACTGAAGTATCTGGTGTACAAGGTAACACTGAGGTCAGGGCTTACATTCAAAAAATACGAGAGAATTTCCTGTGTCCTGGATCTGGAGTCAGAGTTTTCGAGTATCTAAATGGATTTGGAGTGCCAGATTCTCTTTCACACTATCAAGAGTACCAGAGTGTTGCTGGAGTCCAGGAACAATTGATTCATAATATCCACATAAGAAATAGCTCTAAAATATGAGGGGTGCTCAAAGCCCTGATCTTGTTTATCCCTTATCAAGTCACAGTGTATATTTTCGGTATTTTGGACCCATGTAGCCCAGATTCCTTATACATCCTTCGCAAGAGTCATGAAGTTTCCTGTAAATGAGGTCTCACATTATCCAGATTACTGCTTCATTCTCAGCAAGACACCGAGATATTTCATGGTGATATAGAATTCATGTCATTTGGATATCAATTGGGAAGATCCCCAGAAGTTTCCTGGGCAATTAGAATCCAAGATTCCTGGTTCCCTTGTACAACACACCCTAACAATATGGGGAACCTAGAAGTCCAGATTCCTGATTAAGACTAATCA
>NW_006992981.1:0-730 GCF_000164805.1 Carlito syrichta
CAGCTAGCAAATCAGCTAGTTACTTAGCTAACAAATGGACTAGCAAATCAGCAAGCTAGTCTGCTAAATAGTGGTCTCATTTGCTTTCCATCAGTTCAACTAACTAGTCTGCTCACTCACCTGCCAACCAGTCAGGAAACTAGTCGGCTAACTCACCAGCCAAAAGTTCAACTAACTCGTCGGCTTTCTCACAGGCCAACAGGACAGCTAACTAGTCAGCTTGCTCTCCAGCTGACTTAATAACTTATTAAGTCAGCTCACCAATGGCTTTCTCGCTGGATGACTAGTTAAGGCATCTCACCCTTGGGCTCACTCGATGGCCAAATAGTTAATTCGGCTCACCAGTCTGATCACTCACCGGCCGACTAGTTAAGTCTTCTGACCAGTCGCCTCACTCGCCAGCCGACTAAATTAAGCTGACCAGTCAGCTCACTCACTGGTAGATTAGTTAAGTCAGTTGACCAGTCGGCTCACTCGCCAGCTGACTACTTAAGTCAGCTTACCAGTCGACTCTCTCACTGGCCGACTTGTTAAGTCAGCTGACCAGTTGCTTGTCTCACCCACCGACTAGTTAAGCCTGCTCTCCTGTTGGCTTACCCGCTGGCCGACTAGTTAAGTCAGGTAACCGGTCCACCAACTAGCCGTCCAAGTCATAAAGTGAACTAAACAATCATCTGACTAGTCAATCAACTTGTCAGCTGACAGTTAGCACAGCTAAAAAGTTGGCCGA
>NW_006992982.1:0-1139 GCF_000164805.1 Carlito syrichta
AAAAAAGATACCTGCACACGTATGTTTATCGCAGCATTGTTCACAATAGCAAGAACCTGGAAACAACCATGCTGCCCATCAAAAGAGGACTGGATTAAAAAAATGTGGTACATATACACGATGGAATACTACGCAGCCATAAAAAAGAACAAAATCATGAATTTCGCTGCAACCTGGATGGAACTAGAGTCTATAATACTGAGTGACCTCTCACAAAAACAAAAATCCGAATATCACATGTTTTCACTCATATAATGGACCTTGAACATCCAATGCAATACTATGAGAAAATGACGGATGGTACTGGGAACCTACGGGGGGGAGGGGGATGGGATTCACAGTAGCAAATATCTGTCGGGGGATGGGAAAACACTTCTTATCTACAGGGTGCCTGAATGAAACGTCATTGTACACCTACCCTTAACTGTACCCCACAAAACCATAATAAAAACTACTGATTAATGAAAAAAAAAAAAAAAAAAAAAAAAAAAAGGTAAAATAAAGATCTGAATCCCTGAAAAAAACTCCAGTGACAGGACCAAAGAGAGATTCTCCAAATTCTTACTTTTGTCTCAAGAATGATTAGCTGAGATTAGAACTCTATCCTCCTGAAACTAGTTAGACACAGATATAAACATTTCCTGTACAGTGAACTAACTGAAATTTCCCAATAGTAAAACCATCACAACTCCCAATCACCCCACCTATAAATTATCTACTCCTTCCTATGAAAGTCTAAGGCAAAATTATCCTGTCAGGATCCTCTAATCTTCAGATCAGGGGAGCTCCCCCTATAGCAATAGCCTGAACAAAATAGCTCCTTAATTATCCAGTGCATTTTATCTTTGACAAAGTAAAATGCAAGGTGTTTTGATTTTGTTTAGTAATATACTGCTTTGTATGACAAATGATTCCAATGGAAGATTTAAATTGTACAATATTCTAAACTATTAGCACAGTTTTTTGTTAATGTGCTTTAGAAATATTGCAAGATAGAACCTAAACTGTATAAAAGCATATGTCACTTTTTATAAATTTTTTAAATTTGATTTTTAGTTGAAAAACTATAATTGTTTATATTATATTTTATGGAGTACAATGTGATGTTTTGATATGTTTACATTATTTAAAAATACAAT
>NW_006992983.1:0-1232 GCF_000164805.1 Carlito syrichta
TTCACAAAACCTCCAACAACCACTAGGGAGAGGAGAGCATATTCAGTAAATGGTGCTGGGAAATGACTTACCACATGCAGAAGATTGAAACAAGACCCCTACCTATCATCATACAGATTTACTCTAAATGGATCAAAGACCTAAATGTAAAACTTCAAATTATAATGATCTTAGAAAATGCAAGAGACACCTTTATTGAATTGGAACTGGGAACCAGTTACTCTTCATGACCCTAAATGCCCATACCTTAAGAAATAAGATAGACAAGTGGGACCTCATCAAATTAACAAGCTTCTGTAAAACAAAAGAAACCATCAAAAGAGCAGGGAGACAGCCTACAGAATGGAAAAAAATATTCCCCACCTATTCATATGACAGAGGCCTAACATCTAGGATCTACAAGGTACTTAAACACTCCAAAAGGAAACAAGCAACTACTTTAAAAAGTGGGCAAAATACATGAATAGACACTTCTGAAAAGAAGATATATGCACAACCAACAGACACATGAAAATGTGCTCAGCCTCACTTATCATCAGAGAAATGCAAATAAAAACCACATAGAAATACTACCTAGCCCCTTCAAGATAGGCTATCATTAATGAAACAAACAACAACAAATGCTGGCGAGGTTGTGGAGAAAAAGACATGCTTCTACACTGCAGGTGGACTACGCACTACTGCAACCTCTTTGGAAGACAGTGTGGCAGTTTCTAAAGGACTAGAAATTGACCTATCATATCAACCAGTAATTCCCCTCTAGGCAATATATGTGGAGGAACTCAAATAATTTTACAAAAAAGATACCTGCACATGTAAGTTTGAGGCAGCTCTAATCACAATTGCAAAAAACATGGAACTAGCCATGTTGTCCATCGAAGCTGTACTGGAAAAAAAAATGTGGTACGTACACACAATGAAATCCAGTCATAAAGAAGGATAGATATAAGTATTTTGCAGCACCTTGGGTGGATTTGAGGTCAGTCATTCTCAATGATTTATCACAGAAACAAAGAACAGAGTTCCATATCTTCTCATTCATAAGCTGACCTTAAATAATTATAATACTCTAAGAAAGTGATTGGCCATAGTGAGAAACTGTTGAGGGGTAGGGTGAGATTGGGAGTGGAAGGATACTGCTAAGGGAGGGAGGGACATACCTCATCAACCAGAGTCCCTGCATGATCAATGTTTGTATATCTGATTCTGAATTGTACCCCACATATATATAC
>NW_006992984.1:0-700 GCF_000164805.1 Carlito syrichta
CCAGTCACTCTGGAACTCAGTGCAGAAACTTTATAGCCTGTGCAGATGAACATCCTCAAATCAGAAACTACAGACTGTTGAAAACATTCAGGAGGGAGAATTTTGCAAAAGTGAAAATGACAAAACATACTCTAACAGGCAGAGAGCTATTCAGAGAAGAATAATGACAATTTTACATCACCCCAACATAGTGTAATTCTTTGAAGTCATTGAAACTGTAAAAACACTATACCTGATAATGGAGCATGCAAGTGATGCTGAAGTATTTGGCTATTTGGTGTGCATGGAAGGAAGGAAGCAAGACCTAAATTTAGACAGATTGTGACTGAAGTCCAATATTGTCAACAAAAACGGATCATTCAGAGAGACCTCAAGGCTGAAAATCTTTTATTGGATACCGACATGGATATTAAAATAGAAGATTTGAGTGTTAGCAATAAATTTACTGTTGACAGTAAACTTGACACATTTTGTAGCAGCCCTCAATATGTAGCCCCGGAGCTCTTCCAGGGCAAGAAATATGACAGGCTGGATGTCGATGTGTGGAATCTTGGTGTTATTTTGCTCATGTTCATCAGTAGCTCACTCCCTTTTGATACACAAAACTTGAAGGAGCTAAGGGAGATAGTATTAAAAGGGAAACACAGAATTCTTTTCTACATGTCTACAGACTGTGAAAACCGTCTCAAATGTTTCCTGG
>NW_006992985.1:0-823 GCF_000164805.1 Carlito syrichta
AGGTGAGATAGGCCTCTAACAAGTGTTTTGCTTAACTTTTATAGCAAAAATATAGTAAAGCAGGTAAGAAGAGACTGATGTCAGCCAACAGCATGATTCTTTGCCCGGTCATCAGACACGAATCAGTTCTCAGACCCAAAGGTCATTGAATGAAGGGGAGGAAGGGCACCCTGAAAAAGAACCGTGCAATGTTAGAATAAATATACATGACATTGACTCTCCAGTCCTCCTCCAAAGAAGCATACTGACATTTACCAGAGGAATTGTACCCAGATATCTGAAGGGTTGTTGAATAAAAGGAATGAACTGACACTGATAACTAGAAACCCACGTGGCCCCTGATGGAGGAAGCATCAGGAGAACTCATGATAAGTGGAGTCCATGAACCTGCTCAGTGGTTGTGTGCTCAGTCTCCGAGTACATAATCAGGCTGGATATAATCAACAGCTTGAAGAACCTCTTGCATTGATTCCCTAACCTGGAGATTAGAAGCCATAGTGGTAAGTAGGAGGAAAAAAAGGAAAGTCCCTGCAACAACCCGAGACTCAGCCAAAAATCATAAAGCAGAAGCAAAAATACATCCTCAGTGAAATGTCAGAGATCAGTGCTTCCTTCAACAATTTTGAATAATGCAGAGTAGTGGCCCTCACCATATTTTCTAATCAAATTTACCAGTCTGGTGCCGTTGAAAAGTCAGATAACTCATGGTAGATGATAACCAACTGCTGTAAGCTTATCTAAATAGTATCCTCAATGCAGTTGCTGTGCAGCATGTGATACATTTACCAGAAATATCAACACAGCCTCTGGAATTGCAGTAGTC
>NW_006992986.1:0-783 GCF_000164805.1 Carlito syrichta
CCTGTCATTACTTACACATTTCATGAGTTGTGTTTGTGTTTTTTTGCTTCCATGAATAAACTTATGCTATGCTCCAGTTTCTTTTTGCACTTCAAATGTGATCATCCTTTATTCAAGTTCTTTAAATCCCTAAGCCTTGCTGTTTTCAGGGCAGGCACATATAGCAACTCAACTGGGGCATTAGCTAGTCTAGGAATTATATCCTCCAGTATAACCCCTTAATCCATCAGAAAGAGAGAGAGAGAGAGAGAGAGAGAGAGAGGAGAGAGACTGTGTGTGTGTGTTTCATCTACCATGCATTCTACCAAAATTTATTTGGGTTTCTCCATTAACCTGAAACTGTGCTGGGTTCTAGTAATAAAGAAATGAGTCAGGTGTGGTTTCTGCCCTGGCAGAGCTCATGTATTCCAGTGTGGAGACAGACACATAAATGGGTGCTTAAAAGCAATGCAGTGGGTGTGAAAGGAAACATTAGGGAGGGGCAGCTAATTCATCTGTTGGAGCAGTTTGTCAAATATTTAGAAGAAGCTGTTATTTGTGAGTCTGACAGAATAAGCCAAGAGCTAGCCTGGAGGGAAAGGAGACAAAGAACAGGCCTGGGTGGATATTTTTGGCACAGGGGTCACATAAGCAAAGTACTGAGGAAAGAAGCAGCCTAGAGGGAGTGAGGTAGCCAGGGGCAGGAGATGAAATAGATACCTGGGAGCTACAAACAGAATGGTATGGGCCTATCTGAATTGTACATTG
The DNA here is from genome assembly GCF_000164805.1 of Carlito syrichta. Classification (NCBI taxonomy): domain Eukaryota; kingdom Metazoa; phylum Chordata; class Mammalia; order Primates; family Tarsiidae; genus Carlito; species Carlito syrichta. Next base: position 748 of record NW_006992986.1, read on the forward strand.
CTCTGTAGTTACATAGAGAATAGATTCAGGAAGGCA
>NW_006992987.1:0-706 GCF_000164805.1 Carlito syrichta
CAGAGATCATGGGGGAAGGAGTCTGCAACTTTGGGTGGACAGTCGCCGAAAGATGGTGAATAAGCAGACATTCGGGCTGTGGCTTTGTGAGGCCAAGGCAGAGGACCGCTGGAACCCAGGAGTTTGAGACCAACCTGGACCATGTAGTGAGACCTCGTCACTCCCTGGAATGCAAATTCTCGGGTCGCGTGTGGTGGCACACGCAGTCCCAGCTACACAAGATACAGTGACCTCCGTCCCAGGGCATGCCTTTCATCTCCCCTGCTGACAGCACGTGTGAGTGCAGGCCAGGCCAATGGCTCACAGTCATCAGCCCCATGTCCTGGGAGGCTGAGTCAGGATACTGCCTGTGTCCTGGTTTGGGAGACCTTCTCAGGCGACATGGTCAGATCTCTAGGTAAGGTCTAGGTGAGAGTTCCCCAAAATCGAGTCAGGCGTGGTGGTCTCTGGAGTCCCAGCTGCTTGGGAACCGAAGCAGTGGGACTACCTGAGCCCCTCAGGTCATGGCTCTGGGAGCCACAATTGTGCCTCCACATCCCATCTGGCCAACAGAGACCTCAGTGACCAAAAAGTAGCCTTTCCACATGTGTCACGATAGGCATCCATGGCTCACCAGAGAAAGGGTCCATGTGAGATTAGCCAGAGCCACATAGCAAACATTTGTCCCGCATGGTGGAAGTCTTCAGTCCCGACAACATGGGATGTG
>NW_006992988.1:0-749 GCF_000164805.1 Carlito syrichta
CTCTGCTTGGTCCCTGACTCATCCCAGGTCTCAGAAGCCGAGTGCCATTTTATATTTTTAAATGGACAAAAGTTTTCCTGTGAAGAAGCAGCAGGGAGAGACTACCACCCCAGGCTCTGCCTCACCACTGCAGTGGGAGAGATTGCCAGCTGCAGGCTTCGCCTCACCACTTCAGTGCCTGACAGGGCACTGGCAGCAGGGGCTGCAGAGTCCAGAGGCACAGTCCCACCAGAGTGGACCAGAGAGGAACCCCACCACCATCTTGAAGGCAGAGCAGGAAAGTACCCTAACTTACTTACCACGGAGGAACAGACCTGATCTCTGTGACTGGTGGATCAACTACTCAGGGGTTGGTCGTGACCCAGAGGGAATATCCTGAAAGCACAAACTTCAGAGGGACCTGATGAGTGCTGAATCCCAGGCGCACTACCTCCTATCCTGATCCAGCCGAAGAACAAAGGGTGTGGCCAGAAAAGGATGAGGAAGGACTCCAAAGAGATCTGTGGTGAGTCCAGGGCTGACCCAAACCCCCTTCTCCCCAGCAATCCTCTGAATATCAGACCCACAAAGCTGGGCTACTACTGAGAGGGACAAACTCAGGCGTAGCCTTGACGACAGTCATAATAGGAGAACTCCATTCCAGGATAGGCCTGGCTGGGGGACCCCTCCACGAGTATATAACTGGTGTAGTAACAATCCTGCACTTCCCCACTGGAGGAGATCTGCCTGACCATATGAGAGTGGGAGGG
>NW_006992989.1:0-689 GCF_000164805.1 Carlito syrichta
CAGGAAACTTGCATGGCTACCTGAGACATTCATTACAGACACCGGCCGCAGCCTGAAAGCCCGTACTGAGAAGTTTACTGCAAACACAGCCCAGGGTGTGTCCCTGTTGAATACTTTCTTCTTCATCTCAGAAAGAAGAGGAAACAGATAACAGGCCAGTCTGGGGACAGGAATGTAGGCTGAGCAGTTCTGCTCCAGGAGTTCCAGAAGCTGAGACTGCGGGAAGGGGAGACGAGCCAGCGCTGAAGGGAACACGTCTGAATTGTCTCTGAGCCTGAGGGAATCGAGGGTCTCTGGGCGTGAAGAGTCCACAGCGGGTGTCACTCGCAAGCAAGGAAACCTTTCTGTGGCTTCAATGGCTCAGAGTCAAGTCCAGACTCATGCCCAGGGTCCCTGAGCCCCTTGCTGCTTGCTCTGGGCCCCTTGCCAGCCGTCCTCTTCCCAGACCCCCTGGAATGCTGAGCTCCAGCCACAATGCAGTTCTCAGCTCCCCCAAGGGGACATGCGGTTCCTGCTGTTGCTCATTCTGTTCTCTCTGTCTGGGGAGCCCTTCCAGTTCTTCCATCTAGAATACATCGGCTCATACTGTCAACAGAGAAGCTACCTCCTCTGGGCAGCCTCTCACCTTCCAGGTGGAGTTAGCTTGGAAACGTCCTGCTCCATTTCCAGGGATTGGGAATTACAGGTTC
>NW_006992990.1:0-1132 GCF_000164805.1 Carlito syrichta
CGTCAGTCCTTGAGGTTTAACTATGAGAACTCTGAGGCTAGCAAGGCTGGTATCTTGCCAGCAGCCCACAGTTAGGAAGGGACAGGTCTGGGGTTTGAGCCCAAATATGACTAACTGCACACCCTGTGCTGTAACCACCTCACTGCACAGTCTTTCTTCTTACTATTAAGAGTAGTTTCTGGGTAAATTGTGGTTATGAGTATTGATCCCACACCAATCTGTGTGACCAGAGGAAACAGAGAGTGGACACTCGTGTATGTTACAAATTAGTAATCAAGATAACTTGCGGTATTTTCCTTTTAATTTCTTGTGGCTCACATTTGCTTTGCTGTCTCTTTATCCCTCATTCACTCTCCCGCTTTCTTTCTCTCCTCCTTCCCCCACTCCCTCTCCTTGCATATCTTAGGCCCATCCATGGAACATGACTTTGTTTTACTGATTACTGTCAGATCCAAAATATATCCAGCTAGGAATGAATCACAGGCAAGAACAGGAACTATTGACCAGTCAGGGCCATGTTATAAATGAGGATGGAAAAAGCTTCTGCTGAAGCATCCGTGGAGAAGATGGATCCTGAAAGAATCTGAGTTCTGGTAGAAAGAAAGAAAGACAACAGTGCTGGGTGGACAGGCAATCAATAACATCCCTAAAATTCCTGTACTTATAACCACAGTGAATGATTACTTCATCATTCCAGGAGTGGCAGGCTTCAGATGTGTAAAACCATGCCCGAAGGCAGAACCACAATCAACAGGTAGAAGCTATGGGAATAAAGAATTGTGACTTGAGAGAAAAAGCTGCAGCTGTCCAAACATGAAATAAGTCGTATTGAGCAACCCCAGTAATATCTCACCACGGTGCTCTCCAACGTGACCTCCCTCACCTGGTGAGAATGACCAGGGCAGACACTCATATTTGAGACCCAGTGTTCCAGGGAAAGCAACTATCTATTAAGGATTACATGGGGCCGGGCATGGTGGCTTGTGACTGTAATTCCAGCACTTTGGGAGGCAGATGCAAGAGGACTGCCTGAGCTCAAGGGTTCAAAACCAACCTGAGCAACATGGCGAGACCTCATCTCTACAATAAATCAAAAAATTAGCTGGGAATGGTGACTCATGCCTGTAGTTCC
>NW_006992991.1:0-1469 GCF_000164805.1 Carlito syrichta
AGCTAAATATTAACTTAATTATCAGGGTATTATATTTTAAACTCATTTTAGCATATTTGTATGTATTTCCAAAAAAGTAGCTTGTTTTACTTCTTTTATCGCAGTACATGAGGTCATATCATGGTAAGCATGAATTTGGTTTTGATAAAAATTTGGTTTTCTACATGCAATCATGTTAATGTACATTATTCATTTTTCGTCATTTTCTGATAAACCTCAAATATATTTTTCAAACTTGTGGATGAACATTTCTATGGTTGTAAGAACGTAGCTATGAAACTGTGATGACATAACTATTATAGTCCATGTCTTTTCATTACATAGGGGATGACTTCTCTCAAATGTATTCCTAAGATTGCAGTTTCTATACTGTAGGCTAACCCCAAAGTGTTTCACAATTGTAAAGTCTAACACACACTTCTAACAGTATAAACATACGTAATGCCTGTTTCTTCATGATTTTTCCAACATTATACATTTTTCATTTTTCTAGGGTTTTTTCTTATTTTGGGGTTTGATTGTTAGAGTCAGAGTCTAATTCTGTCGCACAGAGTAGACGGTCACAAACACTGCAGCCTCCAACTGCTGGGCTCAGACAAAAGCCTTCCAAGTAGCTGGAACTTTGTTGAGCTCAGGAAGAAAAAAACTGAAGGTGGATCACAGGGAGGAGAGTTTGATGGCATTTTTTTCCAAGTTGATGGGCGGGTGTCAGACAGGCCTGTTAGAGTCCTCTTGAGTCACAGCGCCATCATGAGGAAATAGTTTCATGGATAAGTCGGAAAGCTCTAACAATGAAAAGTCTTTTGGCTAAAGCCAAGTAGCTCATAAGCTGCTTCTAAAGACTCAAAAACAGTCTTCTTTATCCTCCTACAGCATACTCATAACTGGGACCTGAGAATTGTCATGTTTTTCTTCCACAGCCACTGGATGCTAGAGTCCAGCATCTTAACTTTAGAAGCAAAGGCATAATGGGCAAACTACTGTTTGTGTCTGTCCCAGTCCTCTCTTCGAATCCCCTGAATGGCTGCAGACTTTATTTTATAAGAATATACCTTGTCATGTGTTCCCTTTTCTTCAATTCACTACTTTCTTTTCTCTTTTTAACCAAAATTGAGCTGACTACTATGAGGAAACACAGCCCCACAGAATGGTTCAGTTCCTCTAAATAACAACATGAGGAAGGTTTCCACAGGAGCAAGGAGGATTTGTGAAGGCTACTAAACGTTACAAAGGAAGGTTGGAGATGCGATCCTGGTGCCAACACCAAGAGAAAAGGCAAGGAATGAAATCACCATTAACAGCAAGGGATCCTGATGAAAGAGATGCTGAAATGGTCACCCTTAAGTCCATCCACATCCTCCGAGCCAAGTCATGGCCCACTGCATAGCACAGTGGGTATGTGACTTCTAACTTTGAACCTCTTTCTTCCACACAGAAAGGCACATTTCATAAACTCCTTCAATGTACTG
>NW_006992992.1:0-811 GCF_000164805.1 Carlito syrichta
CGTTCCGGATCTCCTTGCTGATTTTTTGTCCTGATGATCTGTCTAAAGTTGTGAGTGGTGTATTAAAGTCCCCAGTTATTATGGTGTTAGAGTCAATGTCTTTCTTTAGTTTTCCTAGAAGTTGCTTTATGAATGTTGGTGCACCTATGTTGGGTGCATATATGTTTAGGATAGATATTTCTTGTTGATGGAGTGAACCTTTTATCATTATGTAGTGGCCCTCTGTATCTTTTTTAATTTTTGATAGCTTAAATGGTATTTTGTCTGAAATTAGGATCGCGACTCCTCCTTTCTTTTGTGTTCCATTCGCCTGAAAATTTGTTTCCCATTCTCTTACTTTGAGTCTGTATATGTCCTTTCTAGCGAGATGGGTCTCTTGAAGGCAGTATATTGTTGCCTGGTGATATTTTATCCATTTTGTCATTCTATGTCTTTTCAGTGGTGCGTTTAGTCCATTCACATTCAGACTAATTATTGAAATGTGAGAGTTCGTCCCTATCATGGAGTTCTTCTTGAGTTGTTGTTCTTCCACTTGGTTTTTTCTTTCTTTTTTTTTTTGTCTTTCTTTTGGTTTGGGGGTTGGTTCCTGTATATTTTATTCTTTTCTCTGTAGTCTTGTGAAGAACGTTGTTCTTTTTCCCTTTTCTTCTGTGTTTAGTACTTTCTTATGTGTTTCATGTAGAGATGTTTGGTGGCAGCATAAGTTCTTAGGGATTGGATATCTGGGAAAGATTTTAATTCTTCCTCACTGATGAGCTTAGCTTGGCTGAGTAGTTATTCTTGGTTGAATTGTTTATCTTTTAGGACTTTG
>NW_006992993.1:0-770 GCF_000164805.1 Carlito syrichta
ATTTGTTTTATTTTAATCATTGTCAAAGCTTCACATGCATCTTTGTGGACAATAATAGAGGATTTAGCTCTACATTATGTCACTCAATTAGAAATATTCTGCTCAAATTAAAAGCTCTCATTCCTTCAGACCCTGTCACAAATTCATGTTAATTCAGCCACGTGCAGCCTGCAAACAAGGGCTAGGTGACATGTCCAGTGTTCCTTATACTTTTCTGGCATATAGTAATCTGGACATGTAATGTAACATCCACCTTTCTGTTTTTAATTGAAACACTGAAAGTTTTAAGAATGCTGGCCATACATTCCCACTTCAACTTTGAAATAGGTGCTATTAGTATATATATATAAGTGAAGCAGTCTGTCTGACTTCCATTAAAAAAAACTGGCTCTTGCTCCCCAAGGACTCTTTCTGTGGAGGCAGTGCTTTCAGTACTTAATCTGTTTATTGAATCCTTCCAGTGGGCCTGTGAAGAAGGGGCTACTATTAAGGCAAGAAAATAAAAAGTCTACTCTTCTGCTTTTGAAACCAAGTTATCTACTTTCTACATATGATCTCTTGTGGTCTTGCTGCAGTTCTTGCCTCTAGGCAGTGCAAACAATATAATCTCATTTTTATCTACCATCTCACCACTTTTCAGAGACAGGGAATAAACTTCAAGACAGATAAATGCCCTGTCTCTGGCCCTCCAAGATCCTTGCTTTCAGTTAACTCTCCTTTCATTCTCTTTCCCAGCCCATGACACCTCAGCATGGTCTCTGTGATGGCAG
>NW_006992994.1:0-766 GCF_000164805.1 Carlito syrichta
GAGGACGGCCTGTATTTTTTGGGATTGAGGACTTATATAACCAAGATTCCTTATACTTCTTTATCAATATGACGTGAAATTTCCTGTTTATTATGACTCCCATTACCCAGTTTCCTCCTTCACTCTGCAGGATGCCAAGACAGTTCCTGGTGACAGAGAATTCCAGTTGTTTGAATATCAATAAAAAGACTCCCATCAATGTTCTTTGGGAACTGGAATCCAAGTTTCTTGGCTCCCCTTCACAAGACCTACCCAAAATGTGGAGTCTTCAAAACCCAACATCCCAATTCCAACCTGCACGCCCACAAGAATTTTCTGTAGTTTGAGGTCACCTGAATCGAGGGATTTTGTACCAATATGCCTTTTGATTCTGGGGAGCATGATTATGGTCATAGATGTTCCTGGGACATAAAAGTATTTGGAGGGCCAGATCCTTGATTACAACTAATAAGAGTACCAGAAAGTTCCTGTGGATCTGTAATGACAGATTTAGCGTATTCACGGAGCAAGTAGCTCTGAAAAATTTAGGGACCCAGAAGCCCAGATTGAGACCCTGGATATTCCGGTTAATGAGAACTCCTAGAACCAGATTTCCTTTTCGTTCTCAGCAAGATGCCCTGATTTTTCTTTGTGATGTCGGTACCCAAACTGTGTATACAAATAGAGAGATTCTCCTATGTTTCCTAAAGGACTTAGATTCCATGATTCCTAATGACCCTTAACGTATGTAATAAATATTTGGCAACCTCAAAACACCTGCCCCCTA
>NW_006992995.1:0-713 GCF_000164805.1 Carlito syrichta
CTATTGTGAATGGAATTGTGTTTTTTATTTGGGTTTCTGTTTGTTTATTATTGGTGTAGAGAAATGCGATTGTCTTTTGTACATTTATTTTGTATCCTGAGACTTTGCCAAAGGCCTTTATCAATGTAAGGAAGTTTTTGACAGATTCTCTTGGGTTTTCAAGATACACAATTATATCATCTGCAAAGAGAGAGAACTTGACTTCCTCTTTTCCTATTTGGATATCCCTGATTGCCTCCTCTTCTCTGATTACTCGAGCCAGGACTTCCAATACTATGTTGAACAGGAGGGGTTAGAGTGGGCATCCTTGTCTAGTTTCAGTTTTCAGGATAATTTGTTCCAATTTTTTTCCATTTAGGAGTATGCTGGCTATGGGTTTCCCGTAGATGGCTTTTACTATTTTGAGGTATGTTCCCCATATGCCTAGATGTTCAAGGGTTTTTATCAAGGAGTGCTGAATTTTATCAAAATCTTTTTCTGCATCTAATGATATGATCAAGTGGGTTTTGTTTTGACATCTGTTGATGTATTTAATTACATTTATGGTTTTACGAATGTTGAACCAGACTTGCATCCCAGGAATGAAGCGTACTTGCTCATGATGGATGATTTTTTAGATGAATTGATGAATCCGGTTTGCTAGGATCTTGTTGAGAATTTTAGCATCTATGTTCATCAAAGATATTGGGCCTGTAGTTCTCTCTCTTTGTTGG
>NW_006992996.1:0-748 GCF_000164805.1 Carlito syrichta
CACTCACTTCAGCCTCCCAAAGGCGCGAGATACAGGCTGAGCCACCAAGCCCGGCTGGGATAATTTGCTCGATGGTTGTTTGTTCTGTTTTGTTTTGAGTCAAAGTCTCACTCTTTCATCTATCAGCCTAGAGTGCAGTGGCATGATCACAGCTCACTGCAGCCTTGACCTTCTGGGCTCAGGTGATCCTTCTGCCTCAGCCTGTCTAATAGTTGGGACCACAAGCATGCACCACCACACCTGGCTAATTTTGTATTTTTTGTAGAGACAAAGTCTCGCTATGTTGCCTAGGCACAGTTATTGCAGTGGCACGATCATGACTCACTGTAGCCTCGACTTCCTTGGATCAGGTGATCCTCTTGCCTCAATCTCCCAAGTAGCTGGGAGTACAGGTGTCGGCCACCACATCTGACTAATTTTTGTATTTTTTGTTGAGACAAGGTCTCACTGTGTTGTCCAGGCTGGTCTCAGTCTCCTGAGCTGGGATGACAGGCATGAGCCACTGCTCCTAGCTGGGTTGTTTTTCCAGTATGAATTTCTGAGGCCAGAAACTGCTCCTTGGGTTGCTTGCTAAGGAAAAGAGCTGGCAGGCAGCTCTTTGTCATGCTGCTTTTGTGATAAAGACTTTTTGTTCTGAAATCCTGTGGGCACATAGTCTCAGCTCTGCCGTTGTCATTGCATGTGCTGTGTAGGAGGGCCTTGGTCACTGTGCCGGCTGGGGATCCCTGAGCCCTGCTGGAGGAGGCAA
>NW_006992997.1:0-717 GCF_000164805.1 Carlito syrichta
AACAGCCGCCACCCCTGGAGCCAGACCCACCATCCCTCTATCCACTACAGAGATGTGCCCTCAGCTCCACCATGTACCGCAGAGCCCGGTCCCATGCACTGCCACCAACCGCTGAGCCCAGACCAGTGGAACTGGGGTCCCTGCATAGCTGAAGATGGGTGAGCCGGGCCTCCCCCTCCTTCACAGACCACGAACTCGTGTACCCTGCAACTCCACGAACCTCAGAGCCTGGCTTCCTGTACTGCCACAGACCTTGGAACAGGGGCCCAGGCCAGCAGAAGACCAGAGCCGTGTCCACTGCATCCCCACTGAGCTGGTCCCGCACCAAGGGTCCTGCGTTAGTGCCCTGGGGGCACAGGGGGGAACTTCAGTGAGGCTACTCCTGTACATGGGCCCCCACGCAGTAAGTTTAGAAGCTGTCATTGGTTTGCATTTTCTCATCGTCTTTTGGCAGATGCTAGGAGTGGAATAGCTGGCTTCTGTGGTATCTTTTGCATCATTGTTTAGGAAAGTGCCCTAGTATTTTCCATAGAAGAGTCACCATTTGACATTATCATCAGTAATTTTTAATGAGTTCAATTTTTTCACATCCCCCCTAACGTTTTCTATTTTACATTTTATTCTCTTTCTCTCTCTCCCTTTTTTTTTTAGATAATGCTCAGTGATTTGTCGGGGAATCTCATTGTTTTGTTTTCATTATTGTCATGAGAACAGATA
>NW_006992998.1:0-825 GCF_000164805.1 Carlito syrichta
GAAATATGTAATCACATTCACCTTATATTTTAAACCAAATTATATTTTTCCAAGGGTATTTCCATTGAATCAACTAGAATTTTCTCTACCTAAGACATATGGCTGAACTCTGCAACAAAGTCTCAGATTAATCTGATATTTTTAATCACCAAACATTTGAAATCAGGCACACACAAAGGAAACAATTTGGGGCCAAATGTTTTTAAACCAAAATAACATGGAGATTTACAAAGAAGCAAGTATTTGGGTTCCTCATTAATATATAAAATTTAGATAATTGAAAATTCTGGAAAATTGACTTTGATCTTAGCTAAAGCAATGTTCCAATCCTGAGAGAAAACCCACTCCAAAACTGTTAAATAATTCTAAAAACATCGAAAAGTTTCTAAATTAAAGAAACTGAAATAATCTTATTTGGTTGTGCTATAACCAAGCTCCAACAGGACTCTGTGACCATAATAATAAAAGAGTATCTCGTGGGCATGGCCCTCAGATTCCCTCCCACTGTGGGAGCTTTTCTGTCCTCTCAATAAAACCGTCTTAAAAAAAAAAAAGAAAGACTACCTTATTCAGTGGATTCTTGAATGGTCACTTATACATGGAGAAGATGTTGGATAGGTGTGAACACCTGGTTTCTTTCTCTTCTTGGGTATGAAAATCCACCATGTCTACCATATTGCACTGAGCACTGTACACAAGTCCTTGAAACCTAAGGATTCCTCAGTAGTCAAGGTCACTCCCCATTATGATGTCAAATTTCTGAGGCTGATGTCATAAATAACAATGTGAGATGCTTGTTTCCCCTGACTTTGTTGACATCTTTGA
>NW_006992999.1:0-769 GCF_000164805.1 Carlito syrichta
TTTTTGAGTTGGAGTCTCACTCTGTCACCCAGACTGGAGTGCAGTGGCCGCTCCCGGCCACCGCAGCCTCGACCTGTTGGGCTCCGGTGATCCTTCCTCCTCAACCTTCCAAGTAACCGGAATTACAGGCATGCGCTACCACGCCCGGCTGATTTTTTGATTTATTGTAGAGATGAGGTCTCGCTGCCCAGGCGGGTCTCGAACCCGCGGGCTCAGGCAATCCACTCACCTCAGCCTCCCAAAGGCGCGGGATTACAGGCTGAGCCACCGAGCCCTAGTATATATTTTTAAAGGTAACCAGGAATCATGGATTCCACGTTCCTAGGAAACTTCTGGGCATCTGTCTTTTTGTATACAGTGTTTGGAAATCACATCCACAGGGAAATCAGGGCATCTTGCTGAGAACGAAAAGGAAATCGGTTTCTAGGAGTTCTCATTAAACGGAATCTACTGGGCCTCTTGATAAGGTTAATCAGCAATTTGGACTTATGTGTCCCTACATTTTCCAGAGGTACTTGCTCTGTGGATATGCTAAATCTTTCATTACAGATCCACATGATATTTCTGGTACACTTGTTAGTTGTAAACAAGGATCTGGCCCTACACATTCCTTTGTGTCCTAGGAACATCTACGACCATAATCATGTTCTCCAGAATCAAAAGGCATATTAGTACAAAATCCCTCAATTCAGGTGACCTCAAACTACAGAAAATTCTTGTGGGTGGGCAGGTCGGAATTGGGATGTTGGGATGTGAAGATTCCACATTT
>NW_006993000.1:0-884 GCF_000164805.1 Carlito syrichta
GTCTATTCATGATGATCCCAATCCCATCCACAAATGGTTGTTCTTTTTTTCCCCCTTTTTTTCTTTGAGTCAGAATCTCAACCCATCACCCAGGGTGGAGGGCAGTAACTCCCGCCCAGCCACCACAGCCTCGACCCCTCCAGGCTCTGGAAAGCCTTTCCCTGACCTTCCAAGGAGCCGGAATGATAGGTACGCACCCCCAAGCCTGGCTCAATTGGGATGGAGGGTAGAGACGAGGTCTCACCGAGGTGCCCAGGTCGGTGGCAGTGCTCAGGCTAGGGCTGGCCACTGGCCTTGGCCTCCCAAAGCACTGGTATGAAGAGGCTGAACCCCCAAGCATGGCCACAATCCTTCATCAAAGATGATCTAGAAGGCATGGCGAGGTGGCCCATGCCTGGTCGTCAAGAGTTCAGTGAGTCCAAGGTGGGAAGATGGCTGGAGAAGATGAACCCAAGGCCACCCAGGGCCACGCAGGGAAACCCCATCTCTGCACCCATACAAACAGACGAATGTGGGGTAAAGAAATGTCCCCAGGTAAGGGCTGGGTCCCTGGCCTTTCTTGGTGGAAGGTGCCATGTCAGAGGGTCAACCTGCCTGGGGCACACAAATCACCTAGGAGAGGAGAACCAGCAGGAACCCGGGCAGGGAGCCTCGGGAAATACCTACCAAAGCAGGAGCAGGCAAAGGAGGTTTTGGGGTTTGAAAGTACTGAGCTTGGGGTAAACTCCCATGTGGAGGGGGCAGGGATGAAGGACTGAGGGCAAGAGGTTTGCACGAGAATGGATTTCTTTCTTTCTTTCTTTCTTTGAGAAGGAGCCTCACTCAGTTGGCCAGACTGGAGTGCAGTGGCCACTCCCGGCAACCACAGCCCTTGACCTGCTGGG
>NW_006993001.1:0-819 GCF_000164805.1 Carlito syrichta
AGGGGTTGGGGAGTGGAGGACCCAGAGGGGGTGTGAGTGTGCAGGGCTGCTCCAAGGTCTCCTTCACATTCCAGGACTTTCCCTTCCTTCTGTCCCAACCAGAATTTGCCCTTTGAAGTCTTCCTCCCCAGTGGAGCAAATCTGAATTCTATTGATTCACCAAACCAAGTCCTCAAGGAGGCCATTTCTACTTTGTTCCCTGTTCGATTCCTTTCCTCCAATTAGGTCGTGTCCACTTGAGACACACACAGGTTACTTACTCCTCTTGAAGCTTCCCCCACTGAGAAAGAAGGTTCTCACACACTCTCAGGACTCAACTTCTGAAATTCACCCTTGGAAGTCACCCCATGGTTACAGGCCCCGTGCAGGCTCATCATTTCAGCACCTCAGACCCCACGGAGCTCTCCTCCCCCATCTCAGGGTTTCTCTCCAGATTGAGAGCCCTTCCCTACTCCCAGTGCAGCCCAGAATCTCATCACAACAAGAACAGGGAGTTGCCCCAGAAGCAGTCATGAGACCACACTCCAGTTAAGTATTTTATTTCTGCCTTTTCAAGACCCTTGTCTATGTTGGGCAAACTGATCTGGTGGGAAGAAAGCCATTAGTCAGGAAAATTGCTGTGCCATGGTTGTGGATACCACAGGGCCATGGTATGTTCAGCAATCCAAAAAATCACGTATTTATTCAACCCAAGATCCTTATCGTAAGATACACAATGCATAATTCATAATTCAGCCATCATCTCTGCACCCATTTTTCTAGTTCAATTTTTCCATTCACAGATAATCTTTGTCCATATGTGTACAATTATTTTGGCAT
>NW_006993001.1:2859-3765 GCF_000164805.1 Carlito syrichta
AAAGAAAAACCTCAAAGTATAAGAACCCTAGAAAATACAGGAGACACCTTATGAAATTGGAACTGGCAACCAATTCTTGGTCAAAAGCTCAAATGTCTGTGTCATAAAAGATAAGATAGACAAGTGGGACCTCATCAAACTGAAAAGCTTCTGCAAAGCAAAAGAAATCATCAAAAGATCAAGGAGACAGCCCACAGAATGGGAAAAAGTATTTGCCAACTCTATATCTTAAAAGGCCTAATATCTAGGATCTACATGGAACTCAAATGTGCCAAAAAGGAAAAAACAAACAGCCCTATTAAAAAGTGAGCAAGCCCGGCTCGGTGGCTTAGCCTGTAATCCCGCGCCTTTGGGAGGCTGAGATGAGTGGATTGCCTGAGCCGGCGGGTTCGAGACCCGCCTGGGCAGCGAGACCTCATCTCTACAATAAATCAAAAAATTAGCTGGGCGTGGTAGCGCGCGCCTGTAATTCCGGCTTGGAAGGCTGAGGCGGAAGGATCGCCGGAGCCCAGCAGGTCGAGGCTGCGGTGGCCGGGAGTGACCACTGCACTCCAGTCTGGGCGACTGAGTGAGACTCCAACTCAAAAAATAAAAATAAAATAAAATAAAAAGTGAGCAAAATATATGAATAGGTACTTCCCAAAGAAGACATATGAATAGGCAACAGATACGTATAAAAGCGTTCAGCCTCACTAGTCATCAAAGAAATGCAGATTAAAACCACACTGAGATACCATCTAACTTCAGTCAGGATGGCCATCATCAATAACTCAAAAAACAACAGATGCTAGAGAGGATGTGAGGAAAGTGGAACATTCTACACTGTTGGTGGGAGTGTAAACTAGTACAACTTCTGTGGAAAACACGATTCCTAAAAGATCTAAAACTTGATCTTCCATATAACCC
>NW_006993002.1:0-914 GCF_000164805.1 Carlito syrichta
ACAATAAATCCAAAAAAAAAACAAACAGCTGGGCGTGGTAATGCAGGCCTGTAATTCCGGCTACTTGTTAGGCTAGGCGGAAGGATCGCCAGAGCCCAACAGGTCGAGGCTGCGGTGGCTGGGTGTGGCCACTACACTCCAGTCTGGGTAACAGAGTGAGATTCCAACTCAAAAAAAAAATGAGGAGGGTCAGTGTATGAGGCAACCTTCCCAGTAGTGATCCAGTCACTTAAGCCGCCATTAGAAGGTGGACCAGTCACTGAGTCACCCATCACAGGTGAGGGCCAGACACTGAGGCACCAATTACAGAGCAGGGTCATTGACTCACCCATCCCAGAGGAGGGCAATAAATTGGGACACCAATTATTAAAAGGAAGAGTCACTAGGGACTCAATCACCGGGACAACTATCCCTGATGAAGCTCAGTCACTGAGCACCCATCACAGAGTTGGTCCAGTCACCAGGGCACCCATCACAGTAGAGGACCAGTCACAGAGGCATCCAATAGCAAGAGGGCCTGGCCTTGGACACCAGTCACAGAGAAAGGCAGACCACTGGGCCATCCATCACACAGGAAGTTCAGACACCAGGCACTTATCACATAAGAGGGCTAACCTCTGGAGCTCTCAATACAGAGGAGAGCCAGTCACCTAATTACCAATTACTGAAGAGGGAAAGTTACTGGGGCAGGCATAACAGTGAAGGACCAATCACTGGGGCACTTTTCACAGATGAGGGCTAGTCATAGGGGACACATCCAAGATAAGAACCAGTTACTGGTCACCATCACAGAATAGGGTAAGTCACTCAGGAACTCATCCAATAGGAGGGCTCAGCACTGGAGAACCCATTAGTCAGAAGACCATTTACTGTTACACCGATAACAGAGAGACCCAGTCACCTGATCACTCATC
>NW_006993003.1:0-510 GCF_000164805.1 Carlito syrichta
CGAACCCGCAGGCTCAGGCAATCCACTCACCTCAGCCTCCCAAAGGCGCAGGATTACAGGCTGAGCCACCGAGCCCGGCGTATTATAAACTTTTGACTAAGCATTTCATTTCTGGAAAAGTATATATATACACACACACACACACACACACACACACACACACACACATACACACATATATATATATATTTATGTATATATATATTTAATTTCCAGGAGTGCATCTTGTTATCTCAATATTTTTCTCTTAAAATGCCACCTAGTTTTTATTACAAGAAATAATTACCTTCTTTATTTTTGTAATAATAAGCTACACGGAGTGTTTATATCATAAACATACACATATGAATTAATTTTTTTCAATTCCTGCATTGTCTGTGCTTTTAAATTATGAATTTACTTTTCCTTTCTCTCTTCATTTATTTTGATTTCTTTCTTTACTTTTGGAGACATTACTAAACTGAGTGAAACACTCACTGTTAGTTCACATTTAAGAATGAGGCACTAGAC
>NW_006993004.1:0-806 GCF_000164805.1 Carlito syrichta
AGTGCCACTTGTCTATCTTCTCTCTTATGGCATTTGCTTTTGGGGATTTGAACAAGAATTGGTTGCCTACTCCAGTGTGCATAAGAGTGTTTCCTGCATTTCCTTCTTAACATTCTTAAAAATCTCTTTGCCTAAAGTTTCTCTGATTCACACTCTTAATATTTTTAGAAAATCTCTTGTCTATTATAGAGGGTCTGCAAAACTCATATTTAATATTCTTGAGGAGCAACCTCTTTGGGTCCCCTCCTGCTGTGGGAGCTTTTCTGTCCTCTCAATAAATCCTGCTTTCTTACTAAAACAACAACAACTATATATATATATATATATATATATATATATATATATATATATATATATATATATATATAACTATATGTATATATAACTATACAACTATATATATATATATAACTATATATAACTATATATATATATATTTCCCTTTGGAAGACCAAATAGATATAATTTAAATTTTTCAAAGATCTCATAAATAGTCTTTCATTCACAGAGCTCAAGAATTCATTCTTGAAATTTGTATTCCAAGCCATGTTTTACTGAGAGTGTACTAAGTCATTTCCAAATTTGATATTCTTTACCTAAAGGGCCTAGGGATACAAAATTACTTTATTTTGAATTCCAGATGATTTGCATCTGCTGCAAATTTTGCTTGAAATATGAAAAATTCCTTCTTTAGAAAATTTTTCTCTCTACATATTTAATCATAAATAGCTAAAATGAGCATTTGGCACTTTAAACATTCCTCCTGAAAATCTTTTTTTTTTTTTTTTTGAGTTGGAATCTCACTC
>NW_006993005.1:0-3658 GCF_000164805.1 Carlito syrichta
GTGTCTGTTTTTTACTTTTTAAAATATGACTACTCATCAAAGCTGGACTGGATTTAAAAATGCGGTACTAATAATACACAATGGAATATTATGCAGCCCTAAAGGACAAACATATGGACTTCACAGCAAATTGGATGGATTTAGAGTCCATCATACTCAGTGATCTATCACAGAAACAAAGAACAGAGTACCATATGTTCTCACTCATAAGCGGACTTTCAACAATTACCATAAAACTATAAGAAGGGAATTGGCAGCAGTGCCACAGAAGGTGGTTGAGATTGATAGTTGAAGGAAACTGCTAGGGGAGGGAGGGGCACACCTCATTAACAAGGGTACCTGCATAATCAATGTTTGTATACCTAACCTTGAATTGTACTCCATACCATTAAAATAAAATTAAAAAAATAAAATGTGACTACTAAAACACTTACAATTATACACATGCTTCAGAAATCAAGACCATGATATTGGCAGAAGGCAGGCACACAGATCAAAGGAACAGAATACAGAACCCAGAAACAGACCTGTACAAATATCCCAACTGATTTTTGAGGAAGGTGTAAAAGCAATTCAATGGAGGAAGAACTTGTTTTTTTAACAAATTGTGTTGGAGCAATTGGACACCCATAAGTAAAAAGTGAACTCTGACCTAAGTGACACATCATACAAAAATGAGCTCAAAATATTTTATGTGAAATGTAAGTATAAAACTGTTAGGGAAAAAAAGATCTTCAAGATCTATGGCTAAGCAAAATGTTCTTAGACTTGACATCAAAGACACAATCCATTAAAAATGATAAATTGAACATCAAAAATTTTAAATTCATTTTGCAAAGGACCCTTTAAAAAATATGACAAGCTATAGGGCCAGGGATTGGTGCCTCAGCCTGTAATCCAGCGCTTTGGGAGACTGAGGTGAGTGGATTGCCTGAACCCGCGGGTTCGAGACCTGTGCGGGCAACTTGGCGAGACCTCATCTCTACAATAAATCAAAAAAATTAGCCAGGTGTGGTAGCGTGCCTGTAGTTCTGGCTACTTTGAAGGTTGAGGTGGAAGGATTGCTGAAGCCCAGCAGGTCAAGGATGTGGTGGCCAGGAGCGTGCCACTGCACTCCAGTCTGGGCAACTGAGAATCCAACTAAAACAAAATAAAATAAAAATATGACAAGCTACAGATCTGTAGAAAATATTCACAAACTACATATCTGGTGAAATATAGTTATTTAGAATATTTAAATAACTATCAAATTCACAGTAAGACACCAAAGAATCCAGTTAGAAATTGAACAGAAGACATGAACAGACATTTCACCAGAGAAGATATACAATGACAAATAAGCACATGAACAGCCACGGCAAATGTTTGGCCATTTCTTTTTTATTTTATTTTTTCCTTAGAGATGGAGTCTAGACCCTCAGGCCTAATAAGAAACTGAAAATCACCAGATCATCATATTCAGACAGTGAGACAATATGTCTAGTTAGGTATGAAAGTTTTTCAGGCTTCATTTCTCAGTCTTTAAGAATAGAGCACTTTAACAATGGACACGAACATGACTCTGCACTATCTCTTTTGTAATTCTCACCCTAACACGAGAAGTCACTGAATTTAAGTCGAGATTCACTGAACCTCTTCAGTGCCCATGGGCGTTCTGGGGTGGTGGGCACAGGTCCCCAGACCTGTCCCGCCTGAATGTGTCCCTGAGCCCCTGACAGCCGACAGAACGTGGCTGCGGCTCGTCCCTGGCAGCCCCAGCCCAGCTCCCGGGAAAGCGCGCCCAGCCAGAAGGAGCCCCTCCAGTGGCCTCTCAGCTTCACGATCACCGGAATCCCCCGCGTCTGCAGGTCCACATACACCAGGGTCCCGGACAGAGGGACGGCCGACGCACAGCCCACGCCACCTGGAGGCGGCGCTCACACCAACACTGCTCCTCCGTGGCTCGGCAGCTCTCCAAGGAAAGGCCCCTGAACCACGACCTTCCTCTTCTTCCTTGCTCGCCTGGCGCACCAGGACCAGGGGCCACCCCCACCAAGCCCTGCCGAGACAACCGGTCCACGGTCCCATCCCCAGCGGTGCTGAAGAAAACCGACTATTATCGCGAGACCTCCGGAGGGCGGAGCGAATGTGTGGGGCCCCGCCTGGGGGGCGGGGCCTAGCGGCTCGTCGGGCCTGCACACGGGCCGAGGCGGGTGCGACGTCATCACTCCTGGCGGTGTGCCAGGGAGTTGCAGCTTTGTTTGCGCGTGGCCGCAGCAGCGGTTCTTCAGGTCCGGGCGTACCCCTTCGGGCCTGGGTCGCGCCTCGGTCTCGCCGTCCTTCCCGGGCAGAGCGGGGAAAACCGAGTCCCCGCGGGGAAGGCCCCACCGCCCGGGGCCTCCTTCCTCTCGGGAAAATATGGGAAGGGCGGATGGTTGGCGGAGTGGGAGTCCGGTCGTTGCCGAGGCGGCCTCGCAGGGCGGCGGTGTCGAGGCGATGTCCGCGGTGCTTTCCAGTGCGAATGCCGCCCGCCCACCTCCCTGCCCCTTGACTTGGGGCGAGTGTGGGGCCGAGTGCCCTTGTAGGGGAACCTCCCTCCCACTCCAGAGGACTCTGAAGGGTTGAGTAAGATCTTGGAGAGGCCCGGCTAAGCCTGGCTGGCCGCACATTCCAGCAACCGGTACAGATCATTGTTGGGGGGGGGAGAAGAGGGAGGGAAAAGAGGATGGGGAGCGAAGGGGCAGAAAATGGGAGGGGTAGGGAAGAGGAGGAGGGGAGTGTCAGCTGCTGAGTCTGAGCAGAATCCTTGTTGACCTCTAGCTGCAGTCTGAATCTGAACTTGAGTTGCAATAAGGCGAAATTTGGCAACAGTGATTCGTGCACTTTGGAGTTTGTTAAGTGGCCACGTAAATGCTGGTGTCTCTTTGACTTAGGATTTTTAAGAATGTTTAAGGCCACTTTCTACCTACTCTGCTTTCAGCAAAACACACGTGTTCAGTCAGCATTATGGAACTAGGGAAACTAGCTACATCTCAACATATTCTATTTTCCAGAGTTACACAGTGATAATGACTTTTCTGTAACATTTCTTTTTCTTTCAGTATTTGGCCTCAACGGCATTTTCTGTCAGCGTGGCATATATCCATCTGAAGCCACTACTCCAGTGCAAAAAGACGGACTCAACTTGCTCGTAACTACTTTCTTGAGTTTCTAAAATGCCTGATAATGTGGTGGGCAAGTAAACGGTATTTACTCACTGGAAACTACTTGATTTTTTTCAGACCTAGGATTCATATTTTCTAGCATCTCAAATTGTCATTTTTCAGCTTTATACATAAATTTGTAAAAGATATGACCATCTAAAATATAGTGATTGTCAACTGGGAGGAAGCAGATGATATATATACATGGAAAGAAATCTCAGGCTTGCCCCACTATCCCCCCATTTTGAGGGGGATGAACATTTTGATGTTAGGACTCTGATAGGGTAAACCAAACAGTTTCCAACACAGCTGCCTTAGAAATGACTTTTGCAAGTTATATAGCCAAATGGAACAAGTTGGACTTTTACATAGCTAAAATGGTGTCCATTATCTCAGAAAATATATATTACATACTCTTAATATGATGTATTAATTTTCATCAGACTAAGATCAAGGAAAATTCCATTCAATCAGGG
>NW_006993006.1:0-1398 GCF_000164805.1 Carlito syrichta
CGTATATTTCTAGTAAATTACTTATGCATTAATATAGCCTGATTGAATGTCACAAATCATAAATCCTAATATGGAATATGTTTGAAAGCTGTATCTCTCATGGAATTTTTTTTTAAGAGAAGCCTTTTCCTAATCTTTAAAGTCTGTGATAGGAGTTAGAATGCAGACCACTATTACTCTCAGTATTGACTTTATGACCACAATTACTGTTTCTTTCTTTTGTTCAAAACCTTGATCTTGGTGAAAATAGTTAGCTATCCTGACATTCCTTTCATTATCCTATACATGGCTTGTAAATAAGCATAAGTACTTCATTTAGTTTATCTGTCTTAAATGATAAGCTTTTAATAATGCTTCATTATATGTGAATTGATTTTGTGTTAAATTTCTTAATACTAAAAAATAAAATTCATCTGAATCTAGTAATCTGTGGTTTGTAAACCATTTTAATGACTCCATAAGTCAGCTTAGTAGGATATGAGTTTCTATATCTGTCATCTTACTGACTGCATAGATTCATTCATTTGATTTTGCTGGTGAAGAATGAGTCACCTTCAATTCTCAGCACACTGTGTGCTGTGTTCTCCATAAGATTGTGATCTTAGAGAAAAAGCAGTCATTTTATGGCAATGGTCTATGAATAGCTATATTTCTTGATATATCTTTCATGTGATCACACACATTCTACTAATAATAATTTTGGAAGGGGGACAATTAATTTATAGATGCTTATGCCACCCATTTTTTTACCCCCACTTAAAAATTGGGATCTAATTCACATGCATAACATTCACCCTTCTAAAGTAAATAATTGAGTGATTTTTAGGATATTCACAAGTTGAATAATAAACACACTAATTTAAGAACAATTTTTCCCTCTCCCAAAGAATTCCAGTACCCATTAGCAGTTACCTCCTGCTGTCTCCACCCCAAGTCCCTGCAAAAGACTGATTTTGTGTATGGCAAAATAATTTCCTTCTTTAAAAAATTTTAAAGATGTGAAGTACAATTCAGGATTTGGCTTACAAGTGATCATCATAGAGGTAAAGTTTGAGCCTCCCTTTGATTCCCACTTCACCTGGTTTGAGATCAGATACCTTTATTGATATTGTGTCCCTTTCCCCCTACCCTGGCAATATATCACTACTGCCAATGGAAAACAATTTCTTAAAATGATTTGAATTAGTGGCACCTTATGAAACTAAAATCTTATTTATCATTTAGTTAATATTTTATTTCTATCACTTTTTTTAGTATGAAAATGTCTTATTATTTAAAAATTATTATTATTATTATTATTTTGATTTTGGAGTCTCACTCTGTCGCCCAGACTGGAGTGCAGCCGCTCCCGGCCACCGCAGCCTCGACCTGCTGGGCTCTGACGATCCTTCTGCTTCA
>NW_006993007.1:0-522 GCF_000164805.1 Carlito syrichta
ATGGATTCATCTTCCTCAATGACAATGAACCAGTAAAATATAAAGTGCCAAGCTAAAAATTACCATTTTTTTCTTTGAGAATTTCGCTGAAAAACAAATAAGCAAGCACAAATTAGTAGGGAAAACTGAAAACAAAGCTATGACTTATGTCAGAAGTCCTTTATTACTCTACATGTATAAGATAATTATTTTTTCTTCTGTTATATTGGTGAGATTGAAACATGTTTTGATTAGTTAACACTGTAACACTCATAGAATCAATAGAACTACACCAAGTGTGTGAAGGAGAATGTGCTTTCTGATGATAATTTGTTGTTTACACAGTCATTTAAATGAGATGATATACTCTTTGCATGGAGAGAACTGAGTCAAAACTAAGTAGACACTAGATCCATTTTGGTTTCACAGGCCCTAGACATAAACGTAAAGCATCTTATTTTTCCCAAGTTCACTAACTACAGAATTACTACAAAGATTAAAGAATATGAATCTGTGTCAAGTGATTGAGACTGCGAGTTTCTC
>NW_006993008.1:0-559 GCF_000164805.1 Carlito syrichta
CAGGAGTGTGCCACTGCACTCCAACCTGGGCAACATGAGTGAGACTCTAACTCAAAAAAAAAAAAAAATCAGAGTTTTAGAAAATTACTTTGACTCAGAAATGCAATAATAATAATAAAAATAAGCCGGGCTCGGTGGCTCAGCCTGTAATCCCGTGCCTTTGGGAGACTGAGGTGAGTGAACTGCCTGAGCCCGCGGGTTCGAGACCCGCCTGGGCAGCAAGACCTCATTTCTACAATAAATCAAAAATCAGCCGGGCGTGGTAGCGCATGCCTGTAATTCCGGCTACTTGGAAGGCTGAGGTGGAAGGATCGCCGGAGCTTAGCAGGTCGAGGCTGCGGTGGTGGGGAGCCGCCACTGCACTCCAGTCTGGGTGAGAGTGAGACTCCAACTCAAAAAAAAAAAAAAAAGAAATAAATAAATATAAAGAAAATAAGATCTAATTCAAAAGAAAAAAATAGAAGAAAAAAACAGCATTACCACAGTAAGAAAGACTAAATTTTAAGTTGCCCCAAGGTAGAATATATCTAAATTTTGAGTTTAACATGAGACATTAAAG
>NW_006993009.1:0-614 GCF_000164805.1 Carlito syrichta
TCAGAGTCCTGTGATCCCCTCCCTTGTCCAGATGTCCTCGTTACTGTTCTCTTATCTTGCAGTGCTTGTTTCTAAAGAGAATTCAAAAGAAACTTTTAGTAATATTTCCCAGGCCCCTCAAGGTTGCTTTCTGTTTTAGCTGATCTGTCATAAAGGTGTCTGATTATTATATTATGAATTTAGTGAAAACCTACGCTATAAATGATAACTTAGAGTTTTAACTACTGAATTAAGTAAAAACCTTAACATTAATGTTTATCCTAAGTTAGTGAAAACAGTGTTATAAATCACCTATGAACTCCTAGATAAGTGTTAGAACTTATAATGAATTCATAATGAACTTACCGTAAACTTGTGCTTCTAAAAATCCTTATGTCTAAACACTAAATTGCATGATCCTAAATCAAATAAATAATGGATATACTTATATCATTTATTACTTAAGCAATATCTAGTAACTTACAACCAAGTGAAAGAAAGCATTCTTGATGTGCCTCAGAGTTTAACCCTTGCCTATGTTAGAAAAGGCCAAGTGGCATAGTGGGAAAAAATGGAAAAATAAACCATGATATTTCCAGGTTAGCTGTGAGTACTGCACATAAACATGCCATTTT
>NW_006993009.1:1907-2620 GCF_000164805.1 Carlito syrichta
AATGGGTATAGGTTTAGGTGTGGAGTTCTTCCACAAGAAATTAGGACTATGTTCCACATAAGGACAGAGATCTGTAGTCAGGTCATGACAACTCCAGTCACCTATGGATACATTAGTATTAGAAATAGGGAGAGTCACCTTGGAGGAATACATACATTCTTTCCAAGGTGAGAATCCAAATTCCGGGTACACCGTGAGCCAATCATTTTTGGTATTTGAAATTTGACATTCCCTGTGAGCTGTGCAAGTAGGAAATTCAGAGGAGTGTTGCTCCTCTATTTTTTGGGGGGGTTCAAAATCTCCAGGCATTAATAGAATAAGGGACCAGATGTTTCGAGTCCCCTTTTGACCAGAGGGGCTGTCAGTTATCATTCCCTTAATGCAAGAAGGCAAACATTTTGGTATGAGAGGAGAGCGTTCTGAACCAATAGGTAAACTAAAACAAATTGGAGTGAGCTGGAACTTCCTGAGAAGGAAAAATTATGATTATTAACAGTTTTAACTTGGGAGGAAAAAATAGTGGGGCCACCTACCAAAGAAGCAGTGTTACTGTAAATCGTTATTATTTCATTATCCCAAGTAACAGGTTGAAAAACTGGAGGGTTAGGCATATAAGCCCAATAGGTTCTGTTTGCACTATCATCAGCATCAATATGACTTACCTGAAAGGTGAGAATGACATCATAGCAACAAAAACAGTAGATTGTGTTGGA
>NW_006993010.1:0-488 GCF_000164805.1 Carlito syrichta
TTTCTTGTAGATCCTAGTTATTAGGCCTTTGTCGGATATGCAATTGACAAATATTTCTTTTCCATTTTGTGGGCTATCTCCCCACTCTCTTGATGGTTTCTTTGGTTTTGCTGAAGCTTTTCAGTTCGATGAAGTGCCACTTGTCTATCGTGTCTCTTATGGCATTTGCTTTTGGGGATTTGAACAAGAATTGGTTGCCTACTCCAGTGTGCATAAGAGTGTTTCCTGCATTTTCTTCTTAACATTCTTAAAAATCTCTTTGCCTAAAGTTTCTCTGATTCACACTCTTAATATTTTTAGAAAATCTCTTGTTTATTATAGAGGGTCTGCAAAACTCATATTTAATATTCTTGAGGAGCAACCCCTTTGGGTCCCCTCCTGCTGTAGGAGCTTTTCTGTCCTCTCAATAAATCCTGCTTTCTTACTAAAACAACTATATATATATATATATATATATATATATATATATATATATATATATATATATA
>NW_006993011.1:0-724 GCF_000164805.1 Carlito syrichta
CCAGCTGACTTAACTAGCTGACTAAACTTACTAGCCAGCTGACTTAACTAGCTGACATAACTAGCTAGCTACCTAGCTAGTCAGCTGAATTAACTAGCTGAAATAACTAGCTAGATACCTAGCTAGATGTCTAGATAGCTAGCCAACATAACTAGCTGACTTTAATATCTAGCTGACATAACTAGCTGACTTAAATAGATAGATGCCTAGCTAGTCAACTGACTTAACTAGCTGAAATAACTAGCTGATTAGCCATCTGATTTAACTAGCTTTTTTACTAGCTAGCAATCTAGCTAGCAAACTGACTTAATGAGGTGACTTAACTAGCTAGCCAGCTGGTTAGTCAGCTGACTTAAATAGTTGATTAAAAAGCTAGGCTACTGGCCAGCCATGTGACTAAACTAGTTGACTAAACTAGTTACCCAGCTGGCTAGGCAGCTGAGTTAACTAGCTCTCTAGCCACCTGGAGAGTCAGCTGACTTAACTAGTTGACTTAATTAGCTAGCCAGCTGGCTATTCAACTGACTTAACTAGGTTACTGCCTAACCAGCCAGCAGGCTAGCCGGTTGACTTAACTATCTGTCTTAATGAGCTGACCTGATATTTAGCAAGTTGAATAAACTATCTTGCTTCATTGCTAGCCAGATGGCTATATAGCTGATTTTACTAAGTGACTAATCTAGCTTAGCCAGCTGTCTAGCCAGCTGACTTAACTAGCAAGCTG
>NW_006993012.1:0-622 GCF_000164805.1 Carlito syrichta
CCCCACATGTGAGGGTCCCAAAAGCTTAGCACCTTTCAGCCCCAAACTCCACAATGCCTTCCCCCACTTTGGTGCAGGAGTTTCTGTGTCTCCCTGGCTGGGTTCCTGCCGAATCTCCTCTTCATGGAGAAAAATGTGCCCCATACAGACTGACCCTCCTAATTGGCAATGAGGATCTTCCGCCAAGAAAGTCCAGGGACAAATCTGTCACCCAGAGACATTTCTTCACCGCCAACCCAGTTTTTCCTGACTGTAAAGCCAGTCGTCCTGTGAACACACAATGCACAGTTGAGAATATATTTGGACAGGGTCTGACTCTGTGTCACAGTCTCACACCCGTGGACACGACTCTCATTCAATGCCTGCCTCTAAATTGTGGGCTTGGGCGATCCTCCCTCCTCAGCATCCGGAGTGGCTGGCACAATGGGCACTTCAACCCCAGATGCCCTGCTTGGATGCGTGCAGACATGGAGTCTCCCTGAATTGCACAGGGCTGGCCTTGGGCTCCTGGGCTCCAACCATCCTCCTTTCTCAGCCTCCCAGGGTGCTGAGATTTCAGGCGTTCACCACAACACCTGGCCTTCTGGTTCATTTTTGACGATGGATTGAGGCTGGGCTCAGG
>NW_006993013.1:0-715 GCF_000164805.1 Carlito syrichta
CCAGGCTGGTGACCATAGCAAGTCCCCACCACGACCCCAAGCAAAACCCAGAAAACCTTGGGCAAGGACAGGTCTCGGCGGGAGGATCTCCTCCAGCCCAGAATTCAAGATCAGACAGGAAGACCAGGATGTCGACCAAGTGGAAATCCTGAGATCAGAGCAGTTGGGGAGCCAAAGGCCGAGACGATGGCCCAAGATGGGCAGTTTGAGAGCAGCCTAGGCAAGCTAGTGTGAGAAGAAAATGAAGAAAGAAAGAAAGAAAGAGAGAGAGAGAGAGAGAAAGAAAGAAAGAAAGAAAGGAAAAAGAAAGAAAGAAAAAGAAAAATTCACTCTCCTACAAACCATCTGCCCTCTGTCCTACCCCCCACACCCCCACATGTAAGCGGCCCCCAAGCTCAGCTCCTTCCAACCTCAACCCCCGAAATGGCTGCCCCTGTTTGGTGCATGAGTTCCCGAGGCTTGCTGACCAGGTTCATGCTGGCACTCTTCTCTGAGGTGAGAAATGTGCCCTAGGCAGGCCGACCCTCCGACTCGACAGTGAGGACCTTCACCCAAGAAAGTCTAGGGACACATTCCTCACCCGGGGACATTTCTTCCCCCAATCCCATTTTTCCTGGCTCTAAATCCAGTTGCCCTGTGAACACACCACACGCAGTTGAGAATCGTTGTACGATTCTGATTTTTTCGGAGACAGGGTCTTGTTCTGGGACTGGGA
>NW_006993014.1:0-438 GCF_000164805.1 Carlito syrichta
CTAGTTTCTTAAGTCTGCTGACTAGCCTGCTAGCTAGCTAGGTAGAGAGCTAGTTAAGTTAGCTGGGTAGCCAGATGTCTAACTAGTTAAGTCTAGCAGTTGTGCCAGCAGGCTACTTAGTTAAGTCAACAAGTTAAGTCAGCTGGCAAGTCAGCTGAATACCTAGGTACCAAGGTAGTTAATTCAGCTGGCTAGTCAGCTGGCTAGTTATTTAAGTCAGCTAGTTAATTCATCTGGTTTCCCAGCTGGCTAGGTAGGTAGCTAGCTTGTTAAGTCAGCTGGCTAACCACCTAGTTAAGTAAACTCGCTAGCCAGCATGTTATCTAGGTAGCTAGGTAGGTAATTCAGCAGGCAAGCCAGCGGTATATGTCGGTAGCTAGCTAGTTAAGTCAGCTTGCTAGCCACCTGGCTAGCAGGAGATGTCTGCTAGTTAAGTCA
>NW_006993015.1:0-712 GCF_000164805.1 Carlito syrichta
CCGAGCCTGGCTGCTTGCAAATCATTTTATAGTATACGTTGACAAGGGCATTTCTTGACTAAAATTTTCAAATGAGTGACCTGAAGGTGAACTTCACCCAGAACACTATAAACACAAAAACAGATCAAGTGAGAGTGATTGAATTCACGTTATATAATGAAAATCATAGCGTATGAAAATAAAGCTGCTAATATAAACTAATTTAGTCATATGTCACTTAAATACAGGAATCCTTTCTGAGACATGGGCTGTTAGGGGATTTCTTCATTGTACAGAAATTATAGCGTACCTACACAAAGCTAAATGGTTCATATATTTTTAAATTTTTTATTTTTACTTTTATATGGAAAATCAAATGTCCCACACCATTACTAAATATCAGTCATTTCCTCTACTTGATCAGCAATGCCAATATCAAGTGCCCTATATCAGGTTGCTATAAATGCCACATTAGAATCTCATGAGTCCACCATCCTATGTGTGTTCTGTCGTCCTAAATATCGTCATGGGTGCATAACTACACACACGTACACAGAAACTGCTTACACATATAGCAAATACTACATGCCAGGCATATTCCAAGTGCTTAACAGGCATTAACTCACTCTCTTCTTATTCAGTGAGGTAGGAGTTCTTACTGTGTCATTTTACAGAGGAAACTGAAGCACAGAGAGGGTTAACTGCTTGCGCACGGTCACTCAATTGGTAAGTG
>NW_006993016.1:0-1338 GCF_000164805.1 Carlito syrichta
AGATGCTAGAAATGACTTTTTTTAGTTCAGCCCAGAGATTTCCAAAACCAAAACTCAAGCTACAGCCCAACCCTCCGCCACACTGGTAGAGCCCGGCACCTCTGTGGCAAATGACTGATGCAGCCCGGCTCCAAACTTAGTTGAGAGGGTCCTTTTCCCAACCCAGAGACCGAGAGCTGGTCCTCAGAGAGGGCCCCTCATCTGCCAGAGGCTTGAGAAGAGAAATTCAGCTACGCAGAAAGATTCCCCTGACCACAGGCAAAGTGGCAGGAATTAGGAGATGTATTCACTCTATTCCTGCTTTTTTTTTTTTTTTTTTTGGTTCTTCTTTATTTTAAAATCTTAGATTCTGCCAGGAGCAGTGGCTCACACCTATAATCCCAGCACTTTGGGAGGCCAAGGTGAGAGGATTCCCTGAGCCCACAAGTTGGAGACCAGCCTGGGCAACTTGGCAAGACCTCATCTCTACAATAAATCAAAAAATTAGCCAGGCATGGTGGTGCATGCCTGTAGTTCCAGCTACTTGGAAGACTGAGGTGAAAGGATCACCTGAGCCATTTGGTCGAGGCTGCGGTGGCCGTGATCATGCCACTGCTCTCCAGCCTGGATAACAGAGTTAGACTCCTATTCAAAAAAAAATCTCAGATCCCAAAGGTAAGTAATAAAAGCTCTGAATTGTATAGCATAGCCTCAGTCTCTGTGAAGGATATGGTGCTACCAACTTTACATTCACACAAAATAGAAAATGTTTTTGTTTTGTGTGTTGTTGTGCCTTGTGCACATGGACCTGGCCCAGGCCTAACAGGTTACTGGGGGGCTGAGAGTGAGAATAAAGGGTCTGGAGTCCAAATGCTGACCCTCCCACATATGCCGTGATCCCCACACTGAACCACTCAGTGTATCAGTCTCCTAAAATGGGGAATAACAGTTCAGACCTCAAAGGCATAAATCAAGTGAGGCAATACAAATAACGGTCACAGAAGAGAACCAGACCGTGGTTAGTGACTGTGACCTGGCATAACTGAACATCTCCCCTTTCTCACTAAGAATTCAGAGATCATCAGACGCTCACTCTGGCCAAAGGGTGAGTAATAAGATGCCGTTTTCTGGGCGTCACCAAAATCATAGACCACAGGGATGGCTGGGCCGTTGTCAGTCCAACACTTTCCTTCTCCGTATTTCACTGGATATCTCTACAAGGAACAAAAAAAGTCACCAAGTAAAGGACTACAGCTCTACCCTTACAAGCATCTCCCACGGAGGCTGCCATTCCCCGGGGCAGAAACAATGCTTTCTCAGTAACTGAAGATTCTTTTTTCTTTAAGCAGGATTTATTGA
>NW_006993017.1:0-831 GCF_000164805.1 Carlito syrichta
CGTTGTCTGCCCGTTTTCTGGCCTAACTAGTCGGCCGAATAGTTGGCCTACTAGTTAGCCTGATGGCCATCTAGCTGACTTATCTAACTAGCTACCTACCTGGCCAGCTGACTAAACTAGCTGACTTAACCAGCTACCCAGTTGGCTAGTCAGCTGACTTAACTCACTGACGTCACTAGCTAGCCAGGTAGCCATCTAGCTGAGTTAACTAGCTAGTTACCTACCCTGTAAGTTGGCTTTCCAGCTCTCTTAACTAGCTGAATTATCTAGCTAGCCAGCTGGTTAGCCAGCTGACTTAACTAGCTCACTACCTAGCTAGCCAGCTGACTTAACTAGCTGACTGATCTAGCTAGCCAGCTGGTTAGCCAGCTGACTTAACTAGCTCACTACCTAGCTAGCCAGCTGACTTAACTAGCTGACTGATCTAGCTAGCTACCTAGTTAGCCAGCTGACTTAAACAGTAAGCTAACTAGCTAGCTACCTAGCTAGCCAGCTGACTTAAATAGTTATCTGCCTAGCTAGCTAGTTGACTTAAACAGCTGGCTAACAAATTAGCTCACTTGTTATCTAACATGCAAGATAGGTGACTTAGTTATCTTTCTTAAGTCATTAGTTAATGAGCTAGGTAGTGACACAACCAGCTGACTTAAATCATTAGCTAGCAAGGTAGCTAGCTGAATCATCCAGCTGATTTAACTCATTAGCTAACTAGCTTGCTAGCCTACTCAATCAGCTAACTCAACCCATTTGTTAACGACCTAGCTAGCTGACTCAGTCAGCTGACTTAATATGGTAGTTAACTAGCTAACTACCTGACTCATCTGCTGATTT
>NW_006993018.1:0-730 GCF_000164805.1 Carlito syrichta
CAGCAAGCTAGAGAGTTAGATAGCTTGTTTGCTAGCTTGTTATGTCACCTAGATAGCCAGCTAGCTAGTCAGCTAGCTAGTTAAGTCCTCTAGCAAACCAGCTAGTTACTTAGCTAATTAGTCAGCTAGCAACTCAGCTATCTGATCAGATAACTAGTGGGATCGCTTACTTTCCATCAGGTCAGCTAATTAGCCAGCTCACCCACCACCTGCAAACCAGTCAGCAAACAAGTCGACTCTCTCGCCAGGCAACAGGTCAACTAAATTTTCAGGTCACTTGCAGGCCAACAGGTCAGCTCATTAGTCGGCTTGCTCGCCAGCTAACTAGCTAAATCAGCTCACCGGTCGGCTTGCTCGCTGGCCGACTAGTTAAGGCAGCTCACATGTCGAGTCACTCGCCGGATGCCTAGTTAAGCCAGCTCACCTGTTGGCTCATTTGCAGGCTGACTAGTTAACTCTTCTGATCATTCGGCTGACTCACTAGCCATCTAAAGTGAGCTGACCAGTCAGCTCACTCGCCGGCTGGCCAGTTAATTCAGCTGACCAGTCGGCTCACTCGCTGACCAAATTGCTGAGTCAGCTGACCAGACGGATCACTAGCCTGCCGACTAGTTAAGTCAGCTCACCGGTGGGCTCACTAGCTGGCTGACAAGTTAAGTAAACTAACCGGTCGGGCCGACTAACTAGCCACATTTTAAGTCAGCTAAACCAATCATCTGACTAGTCAGCC
>NW_006993019.1:0-833 GCF_000164805.1 Carlito syrichta
TGAAGGCAGTATATGTTGCCTGGTGATATTTATCCATTTGTCATTCTATGTCTTCAGTGTGCGTTTGTCCATCACATTCAGACTAATTATTGAAATGTGAGAGTCATCTCTATCATGGTGTTCTTATTGAGTTGTTGTTCTTCCACTTGGTTTTTTCTTTTTTCTTTTTTTGTCTTTCTTTTGCTTTTGGGGTTGGTTCGTGTATATTTTATTCTTTTCCCTGTACTCTTGTGAAGAACGTTGTTCTTTTTGCCTTTTCTTCTGTGTTTAGTACTTTCTTAAGTGTTTCATGTAGAGATGGTTTTGTGGCGCATAAGTTCTTAGGGATTGGATGTCTGGGAAAGATTTTAATTCTCCCTCACTGATGAAGCTTAACTTGGCTGGGTAGGTTATTCTTGGTTGAAATTGTTTATCCTTTAGGACTTTGAAGATAGAGCTCCAAGCTCTCCTAGCCTGCAGGGTTTCTGCAGATAAATCTGCTGGTATTCTAATTGATCTTCCATGGTGGGTGATCTGGCCTTTTTCTCTTGCTGCCTTTAGGATTTTTTCTTTTGTGCCTACTTTATTTAGGTGAATTATTATGTGTCTAGGAGTTGGTCTTCTCATTTGTTGTCTTGCGGGGGTTCTCTGAATCTCTTGTGTTTGAATTTTTGTATCACTGATTAGATAAGGGAAATTTTCTTGAATGATCTCGTGGAAAGTTTGTTCCAATGTGTTCTCTGTTTCTCTTTCTGCCTCAGGGAGTCCAATTATTCTTAGGTTAGGCCTCTTGAGGTAGTCACTCATCTCTTGAAGGTTTTGTTCTGTCTTTTTTAGCTTATTTTCTGCGTTTT
>NW_006993020.1:0-748 GCF_000164805.1 Carlito syrichta
CAGACTTCATTAAAATTAAAGACTTTTGATCATGAAAGTTACTGATAAGAGAATGGAAAGATAAACCACAGACTGGGAAATAATATTTGAAAAGACACCTTTGATAAATGACTGCTACTCAAAAGATACAAATAACTCTTAAAATCAACAATAAAAAGTCAAACAGCGCAATTAAAAATAGGTAAGAAACCTAAATGAACTTCACCAAAGAAGTAGCACAATTGGAAATAAGCATATAAAGTATATTCAACACATATAACTAAGGTATTGAACATTAAAACAACAAGGAGAAATCATTTCTAGAAAATGGTCAAAATCTGAAACACTGTCAACACCAAATGTTGAGGAGGATGTGGGGCCATAGAAACTCTCACTCTGCTGCTGGGACTGAAAATGGTACAGTCACTTGGAAGACAGTCTAGCAATTTCTTACAAAACTAACATACTCTTGCCATATGATCCAGCAACTTCATTCCCTGATATTTGCTTACATAAGCTGAAAGCTTATGGCCACACAAAAACCTGCACATGGGTGTGTATGGAAGATTCATTCATAATTACTAAAACTTGGGAGTAATAACAGTGTCCTTCAGTAGTTCAACATATGAACAAACTGTCGTACATCCAGGCAATGGAATATTATTTGGAGCTTGAAAAGAAATAAACTATCAATCTGTGAAAAGACATGGGGAAGCTTAAATGCATATTACTGTGAAAGAAGCCAGTCAGAAAAAGACTACATACTGTA
>NW_006993021.1:0-784 GCF_000164805.1 Carlito syrichta
TAGGTTTTGACACTGAGAGGAGGCAGGGGCTCAGCAGGAAAAAACCAGCAGGTGGAGAAGGAGATGGACATTGGTTGGGGAGAATATGAGGGAGCGAACTGCAGAGGGTGAACTTCAAGCAAAGTAGATCACACATCCAGGACAGGATAAACTAGACAGAAAGCTATTCTGATTAGAAACAGCATCTTCACTCCTATTTTATTCTTTAGTTGTTTAGAATCACTCAGAAGGGAAGAAAATCCTTTCTTCTTTTATAGCCTCTTATGAAATCAGACATCATCCAAGAGAATTTTGTCCTTTTAACACAGAAAATACCAAATTTCACTTTTATAACAGTGGGATTCTTGATACTTGGGGGCTTTTCTAAAATTTTTTAGACAAACTTATGTAATCTTAGCCTTTATGGACCAATATAATCAATACACCCTTACTGGAACCTTTGGCAACTTTCTACATTTACTCAGGCTCTGTCCTACACTTCCATTTTCTTCACACTGGAACCAATTTCATCTACATTAGGAGAAACTACCCTCTTATTCTTTGAGACAAATGTAATGGATGGATAACGATCTTTCCCACAGAAACTTCTATTTCACGGAGATCATTAGGAGATAGTTGTGAGAGTCTTTAATTTACAGGAGATTATTCAAATTTTAAGGATTTCAAGAATATACCACATATTTAATATTCAATAGACATAAAGTATAAAATGATATCTTTTTTAAAAAAAAAGAAGGAAAGGCAATCATGAACTGATACTGAGTCATGAAAGCTATGATTTTTA
>NW_006993022.1:0-766 GCF_000164805.1 Carlito syrichta
CGACTAGTTAGCTGTCCTGTTGGCTTCTGAGCAAGTCGACAAGTTAGTTGATCTGTAGGCTGGTGAGTGACCTGACTAGTTTGCTGACGGGTTGGCAGGCGAGCAAGCCGAACAGTTAACTGACCGATGGAAAGCGAGCGAGTCCAATAGTTAGATGACCAGCTAGTTGAGTTGCTAGCCAGCTAGTTAGCTAAGTAACTAGCAGATTTCCCAGTTGACTTAACTAGCTATGTGATTAGCTAGCTGATCATCTAGCTGACATAACTAGCTAGCAAACAAGCTGCATAGCTGTCTAGCTAGCTGGCTTAACTAGCTAGCTAACTGGCTAGTTAGCTGTCTATCTGACTTAACTATCTAGCTGAATAGCTAGAAGACTAGCTAGCTGACTTAACTAGCTAGCTGACAAGCAACCAGAGGAGCTAGATGACTTAACTAGCTATCTGAATAGTTAACTGACTTGCAAGCTGACTTAACTGGCTAACTGGCTGACTGACTTAACTAACTGACTAGCTTGTTGGCTGGCTAGTTGGTTAGCCAGCTAACTTAACTAGTTAGCTACCTGGTTGGTTAGACAGCTAGCCAGCTGGCTTAACTAGCTAGCTACCTGTCTGACTAGGTGTCTAGGGAACCAGCATTCTAGCTATTGGGCTGGCCAGCTGTCTAGCCAGCCAGTTTATATAGCCAGCTGACTGACTGGAGAGTCAGGTAGCCAGCCGGGTCTTCACTAGCCAGGCACCCTGCTGATCAGCTAGCTATCCAGCCTGCT
>NW_006993023.1:0-746 GCF_000164805.1 Carlito syrichta
CAGAGGCATCCAATAGCAAGAGGGTCTGGCCTTGGACACCAGTCACAGAGAAAGGCAGACCACTGGGCCATCCATCACACAGGAAGTTCAGACACCAGGCACTTATCACATAAGAGGGCTAACCTCTGGAGCTCTCAATACAGAGGAGAGCCAGTCACCTAATTACCAATTACTGAAGAGGGAAAGTTACTGGGGCAGGCATAACAGTGAAGGACCAATCACTGGGGCACTTTTCACAGATGAGGGCTAGTCATAGGGGACACATCCAAGATAAGAACCAGTTACTGGTCACCATCACAGAATAGGGTAAGTCACTCAGGAACTCATCCAATAGGAGGGCTCAGCACTGGAGAACCCATTAGTCAGAGGACCATTTACTGTTACACCGATAACAGAAGAGACCCAGTCACCTGGTCACTCATCCAAGAGGAGGAACAGTCACTGAATCACCCATGTTAGTGGCGGGCCAGTCATTGGGACACCCATTAGTAGAGGGGAAGTCACTATGGAACTGATCACAAGGGGAGCCTGCCACTAAGAAGGCACCGATAACACAGGAGGGTCAGTCACTGGTGCACCAATCACAGAGGAGGGCCATTAAATGTGACATGCATCACATAAAAGAGTCAGCCATTGGAACTCCCAGGACAGAAGAGAGTAAGTCACTATGTTACCCCTAGGAAAGCCATCACTGGGGCACTGATCACAAAGAGGGGTCAGTCAATGAGCACCAATCACAGCAAAGG
>NW_006993024.1:0-830 GCF_000164805.1 Carlito syrichta
GCTGACTCCATCTCTCCTTCAGGAAACCCTGGTCTGCAGGAGCTGGCCTCCCACAGGTAACAAGTGTGTGAAACATCACTTAATATATAACCAGAGTGAATAACTTTACAGCAAATATTGAAACTCACAAATATTCAATCCCTAGAAATCTAGAAAACCTGCATTTAAATGAATGATTTCTCAGGGGCCAAAGCTCCAGGTTAGAAGTTCAGATTCTTCCCATACTGACACAATAGCTTTGGGTGAGTAAAGCATCCTAAGCTTCTATTCTTTATCTGTAAAATGATAATAATTAGTATTTATCACACTACATCCTATAAGGACTGACAACATTTGGTAGAATACTTGGGTTATATTTAAAAATCAATTAAAATGATCATAATTATTTTATTGTGGCTTTTTTATATCTACTTAAAAATTATTTTTTAAAAGAATAATTCTGCCTTAAATTTCTTAAAGAATATTTTTGGTAGAACAAAGTGACCTATTGGTATAGGCTTATCTATACGTTTAATATTTATTAGGGTCATGTTTAATTTATTATAGTGAGTTTTTTTAAGTTTTGTTAACATTGTTATTGCTAAGATTTTGCTAAGGTTTGTGGTGTGGGTGTTAATTTAACAATGCATGAAAGATTCCTGTCCACATTTTTTTTTGTTTGAGTTGGAGTCTCACTCTGTCACCCAGACTGGAGTGCAGTGGCTGCTCCCGGCCACCGCAGCCTCAACCTGCTGGGCTCCGGTGATGCTTCCGCCTCAGTCTTCAAAGTAGCTGGAATTATAGGCACATGCTACAAGCGTGGCTGATTTTTTGATTTATTGTAGAGATGA
>NW_006993024.1:2364-4319 GCF_000164805.1 Carlito syrichta
TAGGGATTGGATATCTGGGAAAGATTTTAAATCTTCCTCACTGATGAAGCTTAATCTGGCAGGGTAGGTTATTCTTGGTTGAAATTGGTTATCTTTTAGGACTTTGAAGATAGGTCTCCAAGCTCTCCTAGCCTGCAGGGTTTCTGTAGATAAATCTGCTACTATTCTAAATGGTTTTCCATGGTAGGTAATCTGACCTTTTTCTCTTGCTGCCTTTAGGATTTTTTCTTTTTTGCTTACTTTGTTTAGGCAAATTATTATGTGTCTAGGAGTTGGTTTTCTCATTTGTTGTCTTGCAGGGGTTCTCTGGATCTCTTGTGTTTGAGTTTTGCATCATTTATTAGATAAGGGAAATTTTCTTGAATGATCTCATGGAAGGTTTGTTCCAATGTGGTCTCTGTCTCTCTTTCTGCCTCAGGCAGACCAATTACTCTTAGGTTAGGCCTCTTGAGGTAATCGCTCATCTCTTGAAGGTTGGAGTGTAAACTAGTTCAACCTCTGTGGAAAGCAGTGTGGTGATTCCTAAAAGCTCTAAACATCAACCTCCCATATGACCCTGCAATCCCCTACTGGAAATATACCCTGACGAAATCAAATCACTCTATAAAAAAGATACCTGCACACAAATGTTTATTGCAGCATTGTTCACAATAGCAAGAACCTGGAACCAACCACACTGTCCATCAAAAGAGGACTTAATTTAAAAAATGTGGTACATACGCAAGATGGAATACTGTGCAACCATAAAAAAGAACAAAATCATGAATTTTGCAGTAACCTGGATGGAGCTAGAGTCTATAATACTAAGTGACCTCTCACAGAAAAAAGATCTGAGTATCACTTGTTCTCACTCATATAGTGGACCTTGATCATCCCATGCACTACTATAAGAAAATGACTGACAGTGTTGGGAAACTATGCGGGAGATGGGACTACGGTAGTAAACATCTGTTTAGAGATGGGGAGACACCAGTTATCAACAAAGGGGCTGAATGCAGCATATTTGTATACCTGACCCCTAACTGTACACCACAATATCAAAATTTAAAATATCGATATATTTAAAAAGATGCAGTATTTTGTTAATGCTCCTATATACTAATCAAAGGTTTTAATTTTCTTTTTATCCAGTATTATTTTAAGTATAAACATGCTCAAGCATTTTCCTGAACAGCCAAGAATATTTGCCCTAAGTATTGTCTTGCTGTGTGTCAAACAGCTTATGTTATATCATGTTGTCTCACAAATGATTTGTTTGTATTAGTGCTAGAAATAAAAATCAAAACTGGAAGCCGGAAGGAATGTGACAACCACGTTGGATATTCTGTGAAATTCTCCATAATTAAATTATCTGGACAATATTCAAGTATGAGAATAACAGATTTGGATTTAAGACAGGAGAAATAAAAATATCCATTTGATGAGATAAAAATATCTTCTAATTCCCCAATACTATCAACCATTCAATTACTGAATATAAGCTCTTTTCCCCCAAATGACAACCATAATATTAAAAGAGTTATCTCCATTCTATAAACATTGCTACAATTTTACTATCTTTGCCTAATTTGATAAAGTCATTGGGATAGTGCAGGGTATAGGTTATGATCTTTAGTTTCATTTTATCATCACTCATTTCTTAAGCTAGGTCTCAAGTTTAGTATTTTTATCTATGTTTCATTATCTTAATCTTGGATGTCTTTAGATAGGTTGGTTTAGAAATATATGTTTTATATTCATCCTCTGAAGACAAAAATGACTGAGGTAACCGAGGATCACATTTTCTGCTGTCTTATTCAAAAGAATCATTTAAATTGGGGAAACAGAAATAACTGGAATGAACAACTCAACTTTCCTTATTTATTTTCTGGGACTGCATTCATGCATAGAGGAAAAGAGCTAAAATGCATAAAAAGGGGGAAACACCTTTTGAATCAGAAATTATGGCGTCAAAT
>NW_006993025.1:0-725 GCF_000164805.1 Carlito syrichta
CCATGGCTGGAGGATTGCTGGAGACCAGTCGGTGGAGGCTGAAGGGGCTGAGAGTGGGCCCCAGCGCTATGGCCTGAGTGACAGAGTGGGATTCCGAATCAGAAGAATAATACTAACAACCACCACCACCACAAACAAAAGGCTAGGCTCAGGGGTACAGTCTAGCATCCTGGCCCTTCAGAGGCCCAGGTGAGTGGACAGCAGGAGCCTGTGGGTTTGACGCCATTCTGGGACATGGTGCAAGACCTCATATCGGCCATCAAAAATAAATTCAAAGATTAACTGTGTGTGGTGGCGTAGGCCTGTGGTTTCAGCTATTTTGAAGATGGAGGTGAGAGGATTACTTGAGCGCAGCCAGGGGAGTCCGAGGTGACTGTTAGCATGCTCCTGTGCTCAAGTCTTACAGATGGGAATTCGACTCCAAATAATAATAATCACCACCACCACCTCTGCCACCCAGAATGAGGTGTCACCCTCAGGGATGGGAGATGGAAATGCACTTACTGGCCTGTCATTCAATGGAGATTTCACATGTGGCCACTGGGCACTTCCATCCTGCACCTTCGGCCATGCACCCCAGAAGGTCTGCCTTCACACTCCACATTTGTGCCCCACATTAAAGATGTGTGTAAACTCACAGAACAGACGGCCCTGAGCTAGAGCAGACATTGGGGCAAAGAGCATAAGGCGGTACAGCAATGCCACCACCAGTCCTGGTTCTGGTC
>NW_006993026.1:0-761 GCF_000164805.1 Carlito syrichta
ACCAGTTAAGTCTGCTCACCAGACAGTTCGCTCAGCTGCCCACCAGTTAAGGTAACTCACATGTCAGCTCTCTCTCTGGCCGACTAGTTAAGTTTCCTCACCGGATGGCTCACTCGCCAGCCAACTAGTTAAGTCTTCTGACCAGTCGGCTCACTTGCCAGCCCACTAGTTAAGTCAGCTGACAAGTCGACTCACTCTCTGTCCAACTAGTTAAGATAGCTGACCAGTCTGCTCACTTGCTGGATGATTATTTAAGTCAGAACACCTCTCGGCTCACTCGCCAGCCAAGTAGTTGTCAGCTAACTGGTCGGCTAGCTAGTGGGCAAACTAATTAAGTAAGCTAATCAATCACCCGAATAGTTGGCCAACTTGTCAGCAGGCAAGTTAGGTAAGCTAAGTAGTCATCATATAGTTAGGTCAGCTAACAAGTTGACCAACTAGTCGGCTGACTAATTAGTACAGCAAAGTTGCCAGCAAACTAGTTAAACAAGCTAACTAGTTGGAAAACTAGTCAAACAATTAGTTAATCCAGTTAACTAATATGCCACTAGTCGGTCAACATGTTAAGCCAGCTAACAATTCGGACGAGTTGTCAACCAACGTTTTAAACCTGGGCAATTAGTCAGCCGACGCATCAGCCAACAAGTTGTCACCTAGTTAACTTGTTAACCAATTAGTTAAGTCACCTAGTTAACTCGTTTACCAACTAGATAAAACAGTATCTAACTCATTTACCAACTCATTAAGTCAGCTAGCTATCT
>NW_006993027.1:0-694 GCF_000164805.1 Carlito syrichta
TGTTGTACTTTGCCTAACTTTATGATCTTGACCTATGCATGTGCACATTAATGCTTGAATAATAACTTATAAGATTCCCTGACTTGACTTCAAGAACTGCTTTTCTACATAATCTGTTTTGTTTTTAAACAAATAAACCAGAAACACTCTGTCTCACAAGTTTGAGAATACCAACCTCAGTTCAGTAACACTAACGTTTATAATGTCAGAATGATCAAGAGGGGAAAGATTATCTTGTTTTATTTCTCTCTGAGATTAAACATTTTGCACATTCTGCTCCCCAAAAGCTCAAAACAGTTATTTTATTTATTTATTTTTTGAGTCAGAGTTTCACTCTGTCGTCCAGACTGAAGTGCAGTGGCCGCTCCCGGCTACCGCAGCCTCCACCTGCTGGGGTCCGGCGATCCTTCCGCCTCAGCCTTCCGAGTAGCTGGAATTACAGGTGTGCGCTACCACGCACGGCTGATTTTTTGATTTATTGTAGAGATGACGTCTCGTTGCCCAGGCGGGTCTCGAACCCGCGGGCTCAGGCAATCCACTCACCTCAGCCTCCCAAAGGCGCAGGATTACAGGCTGAGCCACCGAGCCCGGCTCAAAACGGTTATTTTATATGTTTTGCTCATATTTTAGTTGATTAATGTGAGATAGCTAATCCAAGACAGATACCACTTTTTAATGCAATCAGGTTTTTTTT
>NW_006993028.1:0-792 GCF_000164805.1 Carlito syrichta
CCCAGGGCCAACTCACTCGTTCCTCCCAAGGACTGCCTTGGGGAATGAGAGGGTGTGACTCTCAAACCTTCTGGGGTGTGACGACCAGGCAACTCACACCTGTCTCCTCCACAGTCAGGAAGGTCGAGACGGGAAGATGGCCAGAGACTGAGAGCTCGAGACCAGACAGGATAACTTAGCAAGCCCCAACCATGAGCCAAAGTAAAACCCAAAAAACTTTAGGTGAGGTCAGGCCTCAGCAGGAGAATTGCCTCCATCCCAGAGTTTAAGACCAGGCAGGAAGACCATGATCTTGAACAATGGAAAGCCTGTGATCCCACCAGTTTGGGATACCCAGGTTGAGAGGAAGACCAGAGCAGGGCAGTTTGAGAGCAGCCTGGGCAACCTAGTGAGGAAAGAAAAGAAAGAAGGAAAGAAAGAAGGAAAGAAAGAAAGAAAGAACGAAAGAAAGAAAGAAAGAAAGAAAACAAGAAAACAAGAAAGAAAGAAAGAAAATCCATTCTCCTCCACACCTTCTGCCCTCAGTTCTTCAGCCCGTCATGTGAGAGTCCCCCAAACTTGACAACTTCCAGCCCCAAACCCCCCCGAATGGCTGCCCCCGAGTTGGTGCAGGAGTTCCCGGGGCTCCCTGGCCATATTTCTGCTGGCTTTCCTCTACGAGTTTTTAAATGTGCCCCAGGCAGCCGACCCTCCCACTCGGCAAGGAGGACTTCCATCAAGAATACCAGGGAA
Source organism: Carlito syrichta (assembly GCF_000164805.1). Lineage (NCBI taxonomy): Eukaryota > Metazoa > Chordata > Mammalia > Primates > Tarsiidae > Carlito > Carlito syrichta. The sequence continues at coordinate 733 of NW_006993028.1, forward strand.
ACATTTCTCACCCAAAGACATTTCTTCCCTCCCAATCCCATTTTACCTGACTCTGAAGCC
>NW_006993029.1:0-751 GCF_000164805.1 Carlito syrichta
GCTAGGGGGTGTGCACCTATCGTTCTGGCTCCTTGGGAGGTCAGGGATAGTCTTTCCTGGAGGGCGAGACTGCAGTGGCTGGGAGAGCACTACCATCCTCCACCCTGGGTGATGGATTGAGACTCTGATTCAAAGAAAGAGAGGAAAAAAAGGGAAAAAAGAGCATCCATTTGTAGATGGAGTTGGGAACATCGTGAACAGAGAGATTATTTAGAAAGGAGGCCCCAGACTTGGGCCTATACTTCCCAAAAGACTGTGGATCGGTAGACAATTGAGCTGTGTCTTTGGGAGGTCATGTTGGGGGACTGCAGGAGCCCGGGAGTTTGAGACCAGCCTGGGCCACGTAGATAGACCTTGTCACTCCCCAGAATGCAAACACAGGAGTAGTGCGTGGTGGCGCCCACAGTCCCGTCTACACAGAATGTGGTGATTTCAGTACTGTGACTTTTTGGCGTTGCTCCCTCCACAGAACATGCGAGTCCTGGCTGGGCACCGTGGCTAATGGCTAGCCAGTGCATTGCCAGACCACCTTGATCGTTCTGTGTCTGATGGCCGCCTGAGTTCAGGGTTGTCCCTTCCCTGAGCTTTCACATGTCCTTGCTCTGGGGCCTGAGTGTGGAGGCAGGCCTTCTGGGGCGCATGGCGAAGGCACAGGATGGATGTTTCTGGTGGCCACCTTTGAAACCTCCTGAGAATGACAGGCCTTAAGTGCCTTTTCCTCTCTCATCCTTGAAGGTGACTCCTTGAGCTG
>NW_006993030.1:0-508 GCF_000164805.1 Carlito syrichta
TAGCTGGCCTTCTTGCTAGTCAGCTGAATTAACAACCTTGCTATATAGCTAGTCACCTGCTATCCAGCTGACTTACCTAGGTGACTTATCTATCTATCCAGCTGTCTAGTCAGTTGACTTATCTATCAAGGTACCTAGCTATCCAACTGGCAATCTAGTTGACTTAACTAAGTGACTTAACTTGACAGCCAGCATGCTAGACAGCTGACTTAACTACCTAGAAAACTAGATAGCCAACTGTCTAGCTAGGTGACTTAACTAGGTGACTTAACTATCTAGCAGCTTGGTGGCAGGCTGACCTTACTGCCTAGCTACCTAGCTAGCTAGCTGGATGGCCAGCTGTCTTAACTAGCTAGCTACCTTTGTAGTTTGCTGGCTTGCCAGTTGACTTAACTATCTTTCTACCTAGCTACACAGCTGGATAGTGAGCTGACTTAACTAGGTTACTTAACTAGCTAGTTAACTGACTAGCCAGCTGACTTAACTATCTAACTACACAGCTATGCTG
>NW_006993031.1:0-488 GCF_000164805.1 Carlito syrichta
CCTTTGGGAGGCTGAAGTGAGTGAACTGCCTGAGCCCGCGGGTTCAAGACCCGCCTGGGCAGCAAGACCTCATCTCTACAATAAATCAAAAATCAGTTGGGCATGGTAGCTCATGCCTGTAATTCCAGCTACTTGGAAGGCTGAGGTGGAAGGATCGCCGGAGCTTAGCAGGTCGAGGCTGCGGTGGCGGGGAGCGGCCACTGCACTCCAGTCTGGGTGACAGAGTGAGACTCCAACTCAAAAAACAATAAAAATAAATAAATAAATATAAAGAAAATAAGATCTAATTCAAAAGAAAAAAATAGAAGAAAAAAGCAGCATTTCCACAGTAAGGAAGACTAAATTTTAAGTTGCCCAAGGTAGAAATATATCTAAATTTCAGTTTAACATGAGACATTTAAGAAAAAGTAAAACATAAGCAAGACAACAATAAATATAATACTAATATAAATAAAAACATAAAAATGTGGTGAAGCTGAAGATGGGCA
>NW_006993032.1:0-748 GCF_000164805.1 Carlito syrichta
CTCCTGATCACACTACCACTGTCTATCTAGATTGGAAGGCTGTGACTACAAAACCACGAGGACTAAACACGGCCTCCAAAATAGTTGTGTTTGATTTCATCTGGTTTTTAAATTTCTGACTTTGTATTTTAACTTCACTCTTTAACGACAATTTAAGTGGGCATAAAATTTTAAGTAAACAATTACCCTTCCTTAGCATTTGAAATGTGTTATGCTACTGTTTCCTGATTGCTATAGTTTATGAAAAAATACACAGTCTGCATATATCACATTTCACATCTTAGTATTTTCTCTTTTTCTTTTCTCATTTATGGTGTCAATACTCGTGTCTCCAGTTTTGGATTTATTTATTTAACTTTTTTTGTACTTAGGATCTACTTTCATTCAATATCTTTCAATAATTCTTGGAAATTCTTACCTGCTAACTCTTCAAATACTGCTCCACTGGCCTTTCCCTAGAATCTGGAATTTCCATTAGCTAAGTGATATAGCCTTTCAATCCGTGCCTCTTTAGTTCCTTTTCTCTCTCTCTCTCTCTCTCTCTCTCTCTCTCTCTCTCTCTCTTTTTCTCTCTTTTTTTCTCTTTCTCTCTTTTTTTTTTTTAAGTGAGAAAGCAGGATTTATTGAGATGACAGAAAAAGCTCCCACAGTGGGAGGGGACCCGAAGGGGTTGCCCCATCTCTTTATTTCTAAATACATATATTTTTATTTCTAATATGCCAAATAGATCTTTTAAAAATGTACTTTT
>NW_006993033.1:0-802 GCF_000164805.1 Carlito syrichta
AATTTGAGACCAGTGATCACATTAAAAAATGGCAGATGATTGCGTGGATTGTGGAATGTGTCCTTACAGGACCCTGTGAAACAAACGGAGCAGTAGGCCAGATTCTCAGGTACAAGTAACAGGAGGTGCAACACGTTCCTTGGGAACGGCAATGCCCAATTTGTGGTATGCATATATGACGTTGCTCTGAATAATATGAGAACCAGGACTCCCAGATTCCAGATTAGCATTTGCTAAAGTCCCTGTCGATTCCTAGGTATGAGCACTGCCTTAAGCCACGGATAATTTAGCAAATGCCCAGATGTTTGTAAGTTACATGGAAACCGAATTTCTTGGTTCCTCTTAGGCAAAGTCTGTAGAAACTTTCAAGGGACACAGTGACCCAGATTCCTATTTAGTTCTAAGAAAAACGACGAGATGTTTCCTGTTGGCCTGGAAGTCCAGACTCTTGTATACCCATAGAAAGATGACAAGAATATGCCTGGGGACATAGAAACTAAGATTCCTGGTTCTCTTCCAATAATACCACCTAAAAAATTGAGCACATAAATCCAAAGTCCTAATAATGAACAGCGGAGACACTGAGGTTTCTGGAGTACAAGGTAACATAGAGGTCAGGGCTTACATACAAAAAATCCGAAAGAATTTATACTGTCCTGTATCTGGAATCAGAGGTTCCGAGTATCTAAATGGACTTCTAGTGCCAGATTCTCGTTCACACTATCAAGAGTACCAGAGTGTAGCTGGAGGACAAGAATGATTGATTTGTTATATCCACATACCAAATAGCTCTAAAACATGA
>NW_006993034.1:0-3606 GCF_000164805.1 Carlito syrichta
TTCTCCTTATTAGTGTCGTCTGAAACCAATTGCCTTATTAGTGTCGACTGATAGTACTTGACTTATTAGTTTCGTCTGATACCACTTGCCTTATTGGTGACGTTTGATACTACTTGCCATTATAGTGTCATCTGATAATGCTTACCTTATTAGTGTATAATGATACTACTTGCCTTATTAGTGTCTTATTTTACTACTTGCCTTATTAGTGTCGTCTGATACTACTTGCCTTCCTAGTGTCGTCTCTTACTACTTTACTTATAACTGTGGTCTGATACTAATTACCTTTTAATGTCGTCTGATACTACTTTCCTTATTAGTGTATCATGATACTACTTGCCTTTTTAGTGTCTTATGATACTACTTCCCTTAATAGTATCTTATGATACCAGTTGCCTAATTAGTGTCTTATGATACTGCTTGCCTTATTAATGACTTCTGACACTACTTGCCTTATTAGTGTCTTAGGATAGTATTTACTTTAATAGTGTCTTATGGTACTACATGCCTTATTAGAGTTTTATGATACTACTTGCCTTATTAGTGTCGTCTGATACCACTTGTCTTATGAGTGTCTTAGTATACTACTTGTCTTATTAGTGTCGTCTGATACTACTTGCATTATTAGTGTCGTCTGATACTACTTGCTTTATTATTGTCTTCTGATACTACTTGCCTTATTAGTGTCATTTGATACTACATGCCTTTTTACTATCATCCAATGCTAATTTCATTGTAAGTGTCGACTGATACTACTTGCCATATTAGTTTCGTCTCATACTACTTGCCTTATTAGTATTTTCTGATACTACGTTTCTTATTAGTGTTTTCTGATACTACTTGCCTTACTATTGTCGTCTGAAACTAATTGCCTTATTAGTGCCGTTTGATACTACATGCATTTTTAGTGTCATCTTATACTACTTGAATTATTAGTGTCCCTGATACTTCTTGCTGTATTATTGTCGTGAGATACCACTTTCCTTATGCGTGTCTTATGATACTACGTACCTTATTAGTGTCATGTGATACTATTTGACTTCCTAGTGTCGTCTGATACTACTTGCCTTACTAGTGTCGTCTGATAGTTCATGCCTTATTAGTGTCGTCTGATACTACTTGCCTTATTAGTGTCTTATGATACTACTTGTTTTTAAAAGTCTTATGATATTACTTGCCTTAATAGTGTCTAAAGGTACTACTTGATTTATTAGTGCCTTATGATACTACTTGCCTTATTAGTGTCATCTGATATTACGTGCCATTGTAGTGTTGTCTGATACTCCTTTCCTTATTAGTGACATCTAATACTACTTGCCTTATTAGTGTCGTCTGATACTACTTGCCTTATTAGTGTCGTCTGATACTACTTGCCTTATTAGTGTCTTCTGATACTACTTGTATTAGTGTCATGAGATGCTACTTGCCTTATTAGTGTCGTCTGATACTACTTCAATTTTTATTTTCGTCTGATACTACTTGACTTCCCACTGTCATCTGATATTACTTGCCTTACTACTGTTGTCTGATATTTCTTGCATTATTATGGTCGTCTGATACTACTTGCCTTATTAGTGTCTTATGATAATATGTGCCTTATTAACTTCTTATGATACTACTTGCCTTATTAGTGTCATCTTATACTACTTGACTTATTAGTGTCGTCTGATACTTCTTTCCTTATTAGTGTCGTCTGCTACTACTTGCCTTATTAATGTCGTCTGATACTACTTGCCTTATTAGTGTCGTCTGATACCACTTGACTTATGAGTGCTTAGTATACTACTTGTCTTATTAGTGTCGTCTGATACTACTTGCCTTATTAGTGTCTTGTGATACAACTTGCTTTATTAGTGTCTTATGATACTACTTACCTTATTACTATCTGATTATACTACTCGCCCTCTTAGTGTCTAATGATACTACTTGCCTTATTAGTGTCATCTGATACTACTTGACTTCCTATTATCGTCTGATACTACTTGACTTATTAGTTTCGTCTAATACTACTTGTCTTATTAGTGACTTATGATAGTAATTAACTTACTATTATCTTATGACAATACTCACCTTATTATTGTCTTATGATACTACTTGTCTTATTAGTTTCTACTGATACTACTTGCCTTATTAGTGTCGTCTGATACTACTTGCCTTATTAGTGTCGTCTGATACTACTTGCCTTATAGTGTCGTCTGATGCTACTTGACTTATTAGTGTCGTCTGATAATACTTGCCTTATTAGTGTCTTATGGCAGTACTTAATGGAGTCTTATGATACTACACGCACTATATTGTCTTATGATACTACATGCTTTATTAGTGTCACCTGATACAACTTGCTTCTTAGTGTCGTCTGATACTACTTGCCTTATTAGTGTCGTCTCATACTAAATGCCTCATTAGTGTCGTCTGATACTACTTACATTATTAGTGTCGTCTGATACTACTTGCCTTATTATTGTCTTCTGATACTACTTGCCTTATTAGTGTCATTTGATACTACATGTCTTTTTACTGTCATCCGATACTAATTTCATTGTTAGTGTCGGCTGATATCACTTGCCATATTAGTGTCATCTCATACTACTTGCCTTATTAGTGTTTTATGATACTACTTGCCTTACTATTGTCATCTGATACTCATTGCCTTATTAGTACCGTTTGATACTACATGCATTTTTAGTATCATCTTATACTATTTGTCTTATTAGTATATCTGATACTTCTTGCCGTATTATTTTCGTGAGATACTACTTGCCTTATGCGTGTCTTATGATACTACTTGCCTTATTAGTGTCATCTGATTCCACTTGCCTCATTAGTGTCGTCTGATACTTTTTTCCTTATTAGTGTTGTCTGCTACTACGTGCCTTATTAATGTCGTCCGATACTACTTGCCTTATTAGTGTCATCTAATACTACTTGCCTTATCAGTGTCGTCTGATACTAGTTGCCTTATTAGTGTCATCTGATACTCATTGCTTGTTAGTGCCATCTGATTCTCCTTGCCTTATTATTGCCGTTTGATACTCCTTGCCTTATTAGTGCCGGATGATCCTCCTTGCCTCATTTGTGCCGTCTGATCCTCCTCGACTTATTAGTGCCGTCTGTTCATACTTACCTTGTTAGTACTGTCTGAATATACTTGCCTTATTAGTGCCGACTGATACTACTTGCCTTATTGCCATGCCTTATTGGTGCTATCTTATATTACTTGTCTTATTAATGCCATTTGATACGCCTTGCCTTCTTAGTGCCGTCTGATACTACTTGCCTTAATAGTGCCGTCTGATACTACTTGCCTTATTAGTGCAGTCTTATACTACTTGCCTTATTAGTGCCGTCCAATACTTCTTGCCTTATTACTGCTGTCCTATACTACTTGCCTTTTAGTGCCGCCCAATTCTACTTACCTTAGTAATGCCATCAAATATTTCTTGCCTTATTAGCGCCATCAGATAATCCTTGCCTTATCATTGCCGTCTGATACTATTTGCCTCCTTAGTGTCGTATGATAATTCTTGCCTTCTTAGTGTTGTCTGATATTCTCTGCCTTCTTAGTGTCCTCTGATACTATAAAACTTGTTAGTGTCGCCTGATACT
>NW_006993035.1:0-679 GCF_000164805.1 Carlito syrichta
GATTCTACTTGTCCTCTTAGCATCGTCAGACACTAGTTGCCTTACTAGTGCCATCTGATACTACTTGAATTGTTAGTGTCACCTGATACTTCTTGCCTTGCTAGTGCAGTCTAATACTACTTTCCTTTTCAGTGTCATCTGATACTACTTGCCTTCTTAGTGACATCTGATACTACTTGTCTTCCTAGTGTCGTCTGATACTTCTTGTCTTCTTACTGTCTTCTGATACTACTTGCCTTCTTAGTGTCGTCTGGTACTACTTGCCTTCTTAGTGTCGTCAGATACTACTTGCCTTCTTAGTGTCGTCTGATACTACTTGCCTTCTTAGTGTCGTCTGGTACTATTTGCCTTCTTAGTGTCGTCAGATACTACTTGCCTTCTTAGTGTCATCTGATACTAGTTGCCTTGGTAGTGTCATCTGATACTACTTGCCTTTTTAGTGCCGTCTGATACTTCTTGCCTTGTTAGTGCCATCTGATACTACTTGCCTTTTTAGTGCTGTCTGATACTACTTGCCTTGTTAGTGACGTCTGATACTACTTGCATTCTTAGTGCCGTCTGATACTAATAGCCTTCTAAGTGTCGTCTGATACTGCTTCCCTTATTAGTGCCAACTGATACCACATTCCTTATTAGTGCCATCTGTTACTACATGATTTATTAGTGCTGTCTGATGCTA
>NW_006993036.1:0-760 GCF_000164805.1 Carlito syrichta
CACATGTTCTCTCATAAGTGGACCTTGAACAACCACCTCAATACTATAAAAAAAAAAGATTGACAGTAGCGGGAAACTGCCGAGCAGAGGGTGGCTGGGGAGGTGGGATTGACAATAGTGGAAATCTGCCTGGGGAAGAGGGCACACCTCATCAACAAGGGTACTTACACAGTGAATATTTGTATATCAACCCTGAAATGTACCCCATAATTTTAAAATAAAAAAATTTCAAAAGTTAAAAATAAGAAGCCTCACCACAGCACCTTCTTTCAAAACCTCAGGACAGACCAAGGCGCCTTGGCTCACATCTGTAATCCCAGCACTTTGGGAGGTCAAGACAGGAAGATTGCTTCAGGCAAGGAGTTCTAGACCAGTCTGAGCAACAAATTGTGATTCCATAACTACAATAAATTTTAAAAATTAGCCAGGTATGGTGGCACTTGCCTGTAGTTCCAGCTACTTGAGAGGCTGAGACTGGAGAATTGCTTGAGTCCAGGAGATCTAGGCTGCAGTGAGCTATGACAGTGCTACTGCACTCCAGTCTGGGTGACAGAGACCGTGTCTCTAAATTTTGTTTTTCTCAATTAAAAAAAAATGATATAGCCAGGCATGGTGTCTCATGCCTGTAATCCCAGCACTTTGGGAGGTGGGGGCGAGAGGATTGCCATAGGTTCGGCACCAGCCTAGTAACATGACAGGACTTCATCTCCACAATAAATTTTTTAAAAAATCAGCTGCACATGGTGACATGTGTCTGTGA
>NW_006993037.1:0-527 GCF_000164805.1 Carlito syrichta
CTAGTTAGTCACCTTGTTGTGCTAGGTTGCTAGCTTGTTAAGTCATCTAGGTAAGTCAGTTAGCTAGCCAGCTGGATAGCTAGGTATCAAGCTAGTCAAGTCAGCTGGCTAACCAGCTCGCTAGCTAGTTAAGTCAGCTAGTTAACTCTTCTGGTTTCCCAGCTGGCTAGGTATCTAGTTAGCTAGTTAAGTTAACTGGCTAGCCATCTGGCTAGCTGGTTAAGTCAGCTAGTTAATTTACTTGGTCAGCCAGCTGGCTAGCTAGTTAAATCAGATAGACAAGTCAGCTGGCTAACGAGTTGAATCAGTTAGTTAAGTCAGCTGGCTAGTCAGCTGCCTATCTTGGTAGTTAACTAGTTAAGTCATCTGACTAGCCAACTGGCTAGCTAGTTAAGTCACCTAGTTAAGTCAGCTCATGAGCCAGCTGCTTAGCTATTTAGCCAGGTAGTTAATTCAGCAGGCAGGCCAATGGTATACGTCAGTAGGAAGATAGTTAAGTCTGATGGCTAGCCACCTGGCTAGACTGA
>NW_006993038.1:0-840 GCF_000164805.1 Carlito syrichta
TTCCCTTTCTCTTCAGCCTTCCAAGTAATTGTGACTACAAGCATGTGTCACCTCACTGGCTAACTTTTTTGATTCATTGTAGAGATGAGGTCTCACCATGTTACCCAGGCTGGTCTCAAACCTGTGGGCTAAGTTAATCTTCTCATCTCTGCCTCACAAATTGTTGGAAATACAGGCATAATCCACTGCATCAACTCAGCAGTTTTTGAGCAAAAATAGTATTACACAATAACAGCTGCTGGAGAGGGTGTGGTGAAAAGGGAACACTTCTACACTGTTGGTGGGAGTGTAAACTAGTGCAACCTCTGTGGAAAGCAGTGTGGCGATTCCTAAAAGCTCTAAAAATTGACCTTCCATATGACCCTGCAATCCCCCTACTGGGAATATACCCTGAAGAACACAAATCACTCTATAAAAAAGATACCTGCACACGTATGTTTATCGCAGCATTGTTCACAATAGCAAGAACCTGGAAACAACCATGCTGCCCATCAAAAGAGGACTGGATTAAAAAAATGTGGTACATATACACGATGGAATACTACGCAGCCATAAAAAAGAACAAAATCATGAATTTCGCTGCAACCTGGATGGAACTAGAGTCTATAATACTGAGTGACCTCTCACAAAAACAAAAATCCGAATATCACATGTTCTCACTCATATAATGGACCTTGAACATCCAATGCAATACTATAAGAAAATGACTGATGGTACTGGGAAACTATGGGGGGGAGGGGGATGGGATTAACAGTAGCAAATATCTGTTGGGGGGATGGGAAAAACACTTCTTATCTACAGGGTGCCTGAATGAAACGTCATTGTACACCTAACCCTTTA
>NW_006993039.1:0-835 GCF_000164805.1 Carlito syrichta
CATTAACTCTCTAGCTAGCTAGATGACCATCCAGCTGACTTACTCCTTAGCTAACTAGCTAACTAGCCTACTCAACCAGCTGACTCAACCCGTTTGCTAACCAGCTAGCTAGGTGACTCAACCAGCTGACTTAACCCATTAGTTAACTAGCTAACTACCTGACTCAACCTGCTGACTTAAACCATTAGCTAACTAGCTAGCTGTCTTATCCAACTGACTAAACTATAAGCTGACTTAACTAGCTGTCTTAGCTAGCTGACTACTACTTAGCTATCTGACTGAACTGGCTGACTTAACTAGTTAGCTAGCTGACTTAACTACCTGAATTAAATAGTTAGCTATTTATCTAGCTGAATAATGAGCTGACTTAATTAATTTGCTAACTATTTAGATAGCAGACTTAAGTAGCTGACTTAAATAATTACCTAACTATTGAGCTTGGTGACTTAGCTAAATTACTTAGCTAGCTAGCCAGTTAGCTAGCTCACTTAGCTAACTGACTTAACTAGCTGGCTAATGAGATAGCTAGCTGAATTAATGAGTTGGTCAATGAGTTAGATAACTCTTTTAACTAGTTGGTAAACGAGTCAAAAAGCTGGCTTAACTAGTTGGTTAATGAGTTAGTTGGTGACTTAACTTGTTGGCTGATGAGTCTGCCTACTAGGTAGCTGATTTAAAACTTTGGCTGACTACTCGGCCAACTAGTTAGCTGGCTTAACAAGTTGTGTGACTAATCGGTCAACTATTTAGCTTGGTTAAAGAGTTGGTTGACTAGTTGGCCCCATAGTTACTTCGGGTAAGTATTTGCCTGGGTAGTTTGCTCACCTAATTAATC
>NW_006993040.1:0-432 GCF_000164805.1 Carlito syrichta
CAATCCTGAATTGTATTCCACATCTTTAAAATAAAATATATATTTTTTAAAAATCTAAGTATTGGTAGGTTCTAGGGGAAAGTTTTTTCTCTTGATTCTTCAAGCTTCTAGAGGCTGACCATACTCCTTGTCTTATGGCCTCCTTTTCTCCTTCAGAGCCAGCAAGAGCTGTTCAGTTTCTATTTACATCATCTCATGCTGATTCTCTTCTTTGACTTCTAATGTAATGACCCTTGTGATGATTTTTGGCCCACCCAGAAAATGTACATAATCTCTTGATCTTAATGTTAGCTGATTAACAGCCTGACAAACAAAATGAGTGACTGAGGCAGGTGTCAATCAATCGAGGTTTATTGAGCCAACTTGAGGGTGTTCCCAGGAAAAACTTGAGTCACAGATGCATCTGTGGCTGTTTTCCCAAAAAGGCTCTCA
>NW_006993041.1:0-820 GCF_000164805.1 Carlito syrichta
AGTACCCCTTATTCGTTTTTTTTTTGAGTTGGAGTCTCACTCTGTTGCCCGGGCTGGAGTGCAGTGGCAGGCTCACAGCTGCTGCAGCGTCGACCTGCTGGGCTCAGGCAATCCTTCCACCTCAGCCTTCTAAGTAGCCTGAACTACAGGCACGGGCTACCGCACCCAGCTAATTTTTTTATTGTTGCTTATTGTAGAGACAAGGTCTCACCAAGTTGCCTGGGCTGGTCTTGAACCCGCAGGCTCAGGCTATCTACTCGCCTCAGTCTTCCAAAGTGCTGGAATTACAGCCTGAGTCATCAAGCCTGGTGCCTTATTCCCTTAAGTCAGAGAAAAATATTGCACGAGTTCACTTATATGTGGAATCATTAAAAAAAGGTCAAATACTTAAAGACAGAGCATAAAACAGTGCTGTGCTCTGCTTCCTGGTGGGGTAAATCACAACCCAGCCTCCTGCCAACCCCACCCTGGACCCAAGCTGTTAGATGGTGCCTCAAAGTCATAGATCCTGGTTCTATGGGAAATCTACATCCAACTCGTTCACAGAGAGCAAACCTGCATCCCAAGACTCAGGTGCCACAACAGATTTGTGAGACCTTAAACATAAAACCCAGGCCCCACAGCCACTTTGAGCACCTGCTTCTGGAACTCAGTGCCACTGCAGTTGTTTGTAGGCTGTGTCACCTAACACCAAGAGGGATCCTCCCAGCTAAGTGTCTCCATTGTGGGGAAAATGAGACTAGAAAGACCCCAGAAGCCCTTGCCATTGAAGACATTAACAATCTATGCTGCCACAGCCACTATCACAAACTTCTGCAGC
>NW_006993042.1:0-550 GCF_000164805.1 Carlito syrichta
GCCTTGATTCTTGTTTTTAACACAGCAAGACACACTGAGAATTTTTCGGATTGTGGACTAGTGTATCACAGATTCCTTATTCTTCCTTACCGAGGGGCTGTGTAATGTCCTGTATATGAGGACTCCCGTTCCACAGAATCCTGTTTGGAAACCCTGATTCTTGTTTTGCCATTATCAAGATGTCATGTAGATATTGTGATGGAGGAACCATGTAAAAGAGGTTTCATAGTTGTCCTTAACTAGAGATCATGTATATTCTGAAAATGAGGAATTCTATTACCTATGTTCCAACTTGTAAACCCTGATTCTTGTTTAGCCCACAGCAGATGGCCTGTTGATTTTAGGACTGAGGCCTGCTATAACCCCGATTCTTTTTCTTCCTTGGCAAGGGGCTGTGTATTTTCCTGTATATTAGGACTCTCATTAGATACATACTGCTTCAAAACTCTGATTATTTTTAGAACTTTACAAGATGCTCTGTAGATTTTTTGGATTGAGGACTCGGGTACCCAGATTCCCTTATTCTTTCTTAGCAAAAGGTCATGTATTT
>NW_006993043.1:0-740 GCF_000164805.1 Carlito syrichta
GAGGATCATCTAAACTCAGCAGGTTGAGGCCACAGTGACCGTGAGAGTACCGCTGCACTCCAGCCTGGGTGACAGAGTGAGATTCCGACTCAAAAAGAAAAAAAAAAGGAAAAGAAAATGTTTAAAGTTCCCCTGGGCATAGTGACACATACCTGTAATCCCAGCACTTTGGGAGGTCAAGGTGAAAGAATTGTTTGAAGCCAAGTGTTTGAGAACAGCCTGGGCAACACAGCAAGCCTTTGTCTCTACAAAACAAAACAAAACAAAATAAAACAAAACAAAACAAAACAAAGTTAGCCTGCAGTGAACCATCATCGTGCCACTGCACTCAAGCCTGGGCAACAGAGTGACACACTGACTCAAAAACAAACAAACAAATAATAATAATAATAAGAAGAAGAAGAAGAAGAAAGAAAGAAAGTAAGAAAGAATGAAAGGAAGAAAATGTTATTGTTTAGAGTTTACATTCCTGGAAAAAGAACAATTGATCTGAAGCCATGGAACAGCCACCAGAACTAGCTGTAAGCCATCTTAATCCATCAGTGATCACTGTATGAATTCCCTTTTGCTACTGTAACAAATTATCATAAATGTAGTCTCATACAATAACACTATTTTATTATTTTATGGTTCTGATAATTATTAGACCAAATTGAGTCTCACAGCACTAAAAGGAATGTGTCGACAGGTTTGTGTTCCTTTCTGGAGCTGCAAGGAGGCTGTTTCTCTGCCTTTTTTGT
>NW_006993044.1:0-754 GCF_000164805.1 Carlito syrichta
ACATAGTGTCCCAGATTCCTGCTTCATTCTCAGAAAAACGACCAAAAGTTTCCCGGTGCCCTAGAAGTCCAGACTCTTGGCTCCCAATGGAAAGATTCCAGAATATTCCTGTAGACTTGGAAGTGCAGAACCTTGTGCCTTCCCAAAAATACCTTCTAAAATTGGTGCAACATCTAAAGCCAAGTTCGTAATTCCGAATGGCTGAACTACCAGATGTTTCTGGCATACGACTTAAGCCTGAATTCAAGGCTCACATTCAAAAGAACCGAGATGATTACTTGTGTCCTGGAATTTGGCGTTAGAGGATCCAGAATCTAAATGGACTTGTAGTGCCATGTTAACCTTTAAACTATAGAGAGGACCTGAATGTTGCTGGTCTTCTGGAATGACTGATTCATAATATCCAAATAGGAAATAGCTCAGAAAAATGTGGGTTCTTTGAAGCCCAGAGTTTTGTAGAACTTAGCAAGACGTCCTGCACATTTTTGGAATTGATGACTCGTGGAAACCCAATTATTTATTATTCCTTAGAAAGAGCCCCTGTAGTTTCCTGCATATGAGGTTTCTCATTCTCCAGATTCCTACTTCGAAATCCTGATACTTGTTTAGCCCTTATCAAGATGCCCATTAGATTTTTGGCATTGAGGACATGGGAAAACAAGATTCCTTATTCTTCCTTAGCAAGAGACTGTAGTTTCCTGTGTATGAGACTCCCAATACCCAGATTCCGTCTACAAAGCCCTGATTCTTGTTT
>NW_006993045.1:0-842 GCF_000164805.1 Carlito syrichta
ATTCTCACCCTTTGTTTCAATTACCGATAACTAGAGTTGATCCTTCAATAATGTGATTATTATCAGTGGGTGCTTCTGTTCTCAACTATGCCATTGTCATCAATCGATAATGCGAGCATACATTCAATTCCACTCTTGAGATCATGGACAAATGTGATGTTCTGTAGAATTTACACTACATGCCAGATTTTTTAAATGTGCACTGATACAGAGAGAGAAAATTTATGAAAGAATACTGCTACTGATCTCATGTAAATGAAAACAGATGCTAATCTATTATATTTTAATCAGGGTTCTTCATAAAGTTAGAATCAATAAAATATCTATCAATATCTATCTAGCTGTCATCTATTTGTCTATCATCTATTTATTTATCATCATCTATCATCTATCTAGTTATAAATATAGATAAGTAGATTATAGCTAGATGATAGCGAGCAAGCTAGATAGATAGATAGATAGATAGATAGACAGATAGATAAGAGATGACTAATTAGGAAAACTGGCTCACACAACTATGAAGGTTGAGAAGTCCCATGAGAGACTGTCTCAAAGCTGGTGATCCTGGGATACTAGTGACCTGACTCAGTATAAGTCCAAAGGCATCAGAATCAGGGAAGCCAATCAATGGTGTAACATTGAGTCCAAAGTTGAAGTCCGAAGGTGTCAGAACTGCTGGTATAAATCATGGAGTCTAGAGATTAGGAGCCTAAGTTTCTGTTTTTCTTTCTTTTAAAAAAAATATTATAAAGATGTGGGGTACATTACAGGGTTAGGTATATACACATTGATCATGTAGGTATCCTTGTTGATGAAATATGCCCCTCCCTCCCCTAGCAGTT
>NW_006993046.1:0-749 GCF_000164805.1 Carlito syrichta
AGAATAAACAAGTCTTCAATGATCTTAATGGTCTAAACTCTGTGTTAGGTGCTTTCTCATAGAATATTACAATTTAATTCACAATCATTGTTAGTTAGAGAATATTATTTCCATTCTACTGATGAAGAAGTAGAGGCTTAAAGAAGCTCAAGAAATTATTTTAGTGTCACATGCTAATAATAACAGAGTAGGATTCAGATTGAGGATATTCCTCAAATCTGATGCTCTTTATACTCTGATGTAGTGACTGAGGCATTGGCCTATTCACTAACTGATGTTCATCAATCCCTATTTACTGACCACTCTCACTCTTCTAAGAGACCATGAAGGAATTCCAGAAATCATCCACTTCCCCAGGCTAGCACTTACTTAAGCCAAAACCAAAACGTCATCGGCTTTTAAGTTAATGATCACCTGTAACACAATATTTCAGGCAACTGGTAGGTGGAATTCTTGTCAGAGCTTAGAAGTTTCTGATATTTTCTGAGCACCTCTATAATCCTTTTATTTTCCACTGCTATTGCTTGGCAGAGATTGGCTCTTTCCTGACAATCTGGGATGGATCTTTTTCCTAAGAAATTATAAGACACATTTAATTCCTTAGTATGTATCCCATGTGGAAGCCTTGAAATACATCCAATATTAAAGACAGGATTTAGTGTGTTGATTTTGGTAGACCTCCCCCTCCACCACCAGTAACTGCTCTCCTTACCAGGAAAAAGGCATTGGTGGCACTACTACTCTGGGAG
>NW_006993047.1:0-498 GCF_000164805.1 Carlito syrichta
ACTCCAGTGTGTTACTCCTTTATGATGGTTGCTGCATTAACTGACTCTACTCTGTGATGAGTGTGTCAGATACTGGTTCCCTTCTACCTTTCCTCTGTTATAGTTGTCACAGAGACTGGGCCTCGTTCATAACATATGCCCCAGTGACAGGCCATCCTCTGAAATCGGTGTCCTAGCGGCTTGGCCTCCTCCAAAATAGGTGATCTATTGACTGATCCTCCTATAGGATGGGTCCCACCAAAACTGACCTTCATCAGTAAAAAATACTCCAGTGACTGTTAGGTCCTTAACTGTTAGGTGTCCTAGTAAATAATTTTTCTTTGTGATTGCTGCCTCAGAGACTGGATTTGCTACATGTGTGCTTCGGTGACGTCCTCCTCCACTATGGGTGTCCAGTGATTTTAACTCCTGGGTGACTTGTTCCCCAGTGATTTGTCTACCCACCATAATGAATTTTCATGTGATTAACACATTTCTGTGATGGGCATGGCAGTAATA
>NW_006993048.1:0-4502 GCF_000164805.1 Carlito syrichta
GAATCTTCCTTATATGAATCCTCAATCTCAAAACCTACAGGCCGTCTTCCTAAGACGTAATCACGAATCAGGTTTTTGTAGTAGGAATCTGGGTAATGGGAGTTCCCACATACAGGAAACTTCATTGCCTATTACTAAGTAAGAATAAGGAATCTGCGTTACTCAGGTCCTCAATCCCAAAAAAGCTTAACGTCATCTTGCTATGGGCTAAACACGAATCATGGTGTTTTCGAGTATGAATCTGGAAAATGGAGTAATTATTTACACGCAAATACATGACCTTTTGCTAAGAAAGAATAAGGAATCTGGGTTACCCGAGTCCTCAATCCAAAAAATCTACAGAGCATCTTGTAAAGTTCTAAAAATAATCAGAGTTTCGAAGCAGTATGTATCTAATGAGAGTCCTAATATACAGGAAAATACACAGCCCCTTGCCAAGGTATTTAAAGAATCGGGGTTATAGCAGGCCTCAGTCCTAAAATCAACAGGCCGTCTGCTGTGGGCTAAACAAGAATCAAGGTTTACAAGTTGGAACATAGGTAAATAGAAGTCCTCATTTGCAGAATATACATGATCTCTAGTTAAGGACAACTATGAAACCTCTTTTACATGGTTCCTCCATCACAATATCTACATGACTTCTTGATATTGGCAAAACAAGAATCAGGGTTTCAAAACAGGATTCTATGGAACGGGAGTCCTCATATACAGGACATGACACAGCCCCTTCAGTAAGGAAGAATAAGGAATCTGTGATACACTAGTCCACAATCCGAAAAATTCTCAGTGTGTCTTGCTGTGGGAAAAACAAGAATCAAGACTTCAAACTCGTCTCATGTTTTGGAGATATTTGGCTTGTGGGTATTATGAATCTGTCATTAAAGACTTCAGCAACATTCTGGTCCTCTTGAGAGTTGTAATCGGGTATCTGGTTGTACAAATCCCTTAAGTTCCTTGGGACAATTAAGGATAGATTCCCGGAAAAATTGTATCTTATTGCCGTATTTGGATGTAACTTTGGTCTTAAGATGAATTTGATAATCCTTGAAATTCCGTTTGTACTTTATTTGTAAAGGGGCTGAGGGATTTGCAGTTGCCAAATATTTAGTGCGAATTATTAAAATGTAACCAAGATCCATGGATTCCACATCCTTAGGAAATATCTGGGCATCTGCATTTTTTTACACAGTGTTTTGGAATCCACATGGACAGGGAAATTCAGGGCATGCTGCTGAGAACGGAAAGGGAATCCGGTTCTTGGTGTTTTCAATCTCCTAAATCTACAAAGTCTCTTGATAAGGTTTAATCAGCAATCTGGGCTTTTTGTCGCCACATTTTTAGTGAGTCTTTTGAAAAGGGACCAGGAATCGTGGATTCCAATTCCTCAACAACTTTATGGGAGTCTTTCTCTTGATATCCAAGCAACTGGAATTCTATTTGACCAGGAAATATCTTGGTGTATTGCTGAGATTGAAGCAGGAATTTCAGTAATGGGAGTCCTCATATACAGAACACTACACGACCTGTTGCTACGGAAAAACAATGAATCTTGGTTACACGAGGCCTCCATCCCAAAAAGGTACAGACCGTCTTGGTAAGAGATAACCACCATTCAGTTTTTGGGAGTAGGAATCTGGATAATGGGAGTCCTTATATACATAAAACTTCACTGTCTCTTGCTAAAGGTGAACAAGGAATCTGGATTACACGTGTCCTCCATCCCAATAAAACTTCAGGGATTCTTGCTAAGGGCTAAACACGAATTTGGGTTTTTGAAGCATAAACTAGGGAAATGAAATGCCCATATACAGGCAAATGCACTGACATTTCCTAATCAAGAATAAGGAATGTGGTTGACATGTTTTCTCAATCTCCAAAAAATATACAGCGTCTTCCAAAGATCTAAGCAAGAATCAAGCTTTTGATGCATGTATCACTGAACAGGAATACTCATATACAGGTAACTGCACGGCTGATGCTAAAAATAAAGAATCTGTGCTATATGAGTCCTCCAGTCCTGAAAATCTACAGGGCATCTTGCCGACAGTTAAAGAAGAACCAGGGATTCAAGGCATGAATATGGGTAATAGAAATCCTCATATACAGGAAACTACATGACCTCTTGCTAATAAAAGAGAAAAAATGTGTTTTCCACGGTTCCTCTATCAAAATATCTACATGACTTCTTACTAATGGCTAAACAGGAATCAGGGTTTCGATACAGGAATCAAGGGAAAGAGAGTCCTCACATACAGGACACTGCATGGCCTCCAACTAAGTACGAATAAACAATCATTGTTGTACGCGTCCTAAACCCAAAAAATTCTCAGGTTGTCTGCTATGGGACAAACAAGAAAGAGATCTTCGAGCTCCCCAAATGTTTCAGAGCAATTTAGCATTCGGATATTATGAATCGGTCAATTCACAACTCCAGCAACATTCTGGTCTTCTTAAAATTTGTAAATGGTATTGGGCACTCCAAGTCCGTTAGGTTCCTCAGAACAACTAAGGCCGGATTCCTGGACAAAAAGAATCTTCTTGCCATATTTGTATGTAACTCTGGTCTTAAGGTGAACCCTGTAATCCTTCCCCTTCCCTGTCTCTTTTTATTTTGAGACGGGTCAAGGGTATTCACTTGCCAAATGTTTACTACTTACTTTTAATGGTAACCAGGAATCATGGAATCCACGAACCTAGGAATCTTCTGGGCATCTGTCTTTTGATATACTGAATTTGGAATCCAAATCGGCAGGAAAAATCAGGGATTCTTACTGAGAATTAAAAGGAAATCCGGTTCTAGGAATTCTCATTTTCTGGAATCTACAGGGCCTCTTGATAAGGATTAATCAGCAATCTGGGCTTCTGGATCCCTATATTTTCAATGCCACCTGCTGCGTGGATACGCTAAATCTGTCATTACACATCCTCAGGATTTTTCTGGTCCTCTTGTTAGTTGTAATCAAGGATTTGGCCCTAGAAAGCCTTTTGTTTCCAGGGACCATCTACGACCATAATCATATTCCCCAGAATCAAAAGGTATATTGGTACAAAATTCCTCGATTCAGGTGGATACAAAGTACAAAAAATTCTTGTGGGTGTGCAGGTATGAATTGGGGTTTTGGGTTTCGGACATTCCACATTTGGGGAGTTCTTGTTTAGCGGAACCAAAAATCTTGGATTCCAGTTCCCAATGCCAAACCTACAGGCCATCTACTTAAGATGTAATCACGAATCAGATTTTTGTAGTAGGAATCTGAGTAATGGAAGTCCCCACATACAGGAAACTTCATTGCCTATTGCTAACTAAGAATAAGGAATCTGCATTACTCGGGTCCTCAATCCCAAAAAAGCTTAAGGTCATCTTGCTATGGGCTAAACACAAATCATGGTGTTTTCGAGAATGAATCTGAAAAATGGAGTAATTATTTACAGGCAACTACATGAACTTTTGCTAAGAAAGAATAAGGAATCCGGGTTACACGAGTCCTCAATCCCAAAAATCTACAGAGCATCTTGCAAAGTTCTACAAAGAATCTGAGTTTCGAAACAGAATGTATCTAATGAGTGTCTTAATATACAGGAAAATACACAACCCATTGCCAAGGAAGAAAAAAAATCGGGGTAATAGCAGTCCTCAGTCCTTATAATCAACAGGCCATCTGCTGTGGGCTAAACAAGAATCAGGGTTTAGAAGCTGGAACATAGGTAATAGCAGTCCTCATATGCAGAATCTACATGATCTCTATCTAAGGAGAACTAAGAAACCTCTTTTACATGATTCCTCCATCACAATATGTACATGACATATTGATAATGGCAAAACAAGGACCAGGGTTTCCAAACAGTATTGTGGGGAACGGTATTCCTCATATACAGGACATTACACAGTCCCTCTGTAAAGAAGAATAAAGAATCTGTGATACACTAGTCCACAATCCGAAAAATTCTCAGGGTGTCTTGCTGCGGTAAAAACAAGAATCAAGGCTTCAAGCTCGTCTCATGTTTTGGATATATTTCGCTCGTGGGTATTATGAATCAGTCATTTCAAGACTCCAGCAATATTCTGGTCCTCTTGATAGTTGTAATCGCGTATCTGGTAGTATAAGTTCCTTAGGTTCCTCGGGTCACTTATGGCCAGTTTCCTGGAAAGAAGTATCATCTTGCCGTATTTGAATGTAACTTTGGTCTTAACAGTAACTTCGTAATCCTTAAATTTCAGTTTGTACTTTATTTGTAGAGGGGCCGAGGGTTTTTCAGTTGTCAAATATTTAGTACAAATTATGAAATTGTAACCAGGATCAATGGATTCCACGTCCCTAGGAAACATCTGGGTATCTGCATTATTGTACAAAGAGTTTGGAATCCACATGGACAGCGAAATTCAGGGCATCTTGCTGAGAACGGAAAGGGAATACAGTTCTTGGAGTTCTCAATCGCCTAAATCTACAAAGTCTCTTGATAAGGTTTAATCAGCAATCTGGGCTTCTATGTCGCCAAATTTT
>NW_006993049.1:0-778 GCF_000164805.1 Carlito syrichta
TGACAGATACACATATACATATACTACACTAAATGTAATTAAAATCATTTTAATTCCAACAGACTATTCTGTCCTATGCCAGGACATGGGAAGAACAAAGAAAACATCGATGAGAAATTCAATTCCCACACAGTAAGTATACTGAGTGCCCAAAGTAAAAAGAAGGAAATACCAGTATTGGGAACTGAAGGCTGTGGGAGGCAGGAGGGAAATAGCCAGGGAGCTCACCATATCCTAAGCCTCCCTATCTCCCTAATGCCCTGAGGGCAAAGGGGTCAGGCAGCAGGGGGAGAACCAGAAAAAGGACTGAATTCCAGTTTTGGAGTCAATGAGAATCACAGTCCATTTCAGTTAGAAAACTGTCATCTTAAAATTTCATTTCCAACACATATATATTATATACTTATAGTTATTTTTTAATGAAGATCACCTCTCTATATATAGTATTTTAGATATTTTCATATTAGAAATTCTTTGAAAATGTGATCTTTAGTGGTGTATACTACTCCATTACTATGATCTACCATAATTTACTGAATATCTGCATCATTATTAGTTTTTCACCAACAATGTAATGAACATCTATATATACAATTTTTTATATCATTGATCATTTCCTTTAGAAAAATTCTCAAAAGAAGAATTACTAGATTAAAATAATCTTTAAATATCTTTGAGATACACTGTTAAACTGTCCCTCGAGAGATTTTCCCAGTTTTTGCTACTCTTACCTCACTTTATCCTCATAGACAGTATAGGCTTTTTTAAAAGTACTTTG
>NW_006993050.1:0-675 GCF_000164805.1 Carlito syrichta
CAGGGGCCATGTAGTGTCCCCTATATGAGGACTCCCTTTCCCCAGTATTCTGTTTGGAAACTCTGATTCTTTATTAGCCCTTAGCAAGATGTCATGTAGATATTGTGATGGAAGAACCATGTAAAACATATTTCTTATTTCTCCTTAGCAAAGATCGTGTAGATTTTGTATATGTGGATTTCTTTTACCTATGTTGCAGCTTCTAAACCCTGATTCTTGTTGAGCCCACAGTATACGGCTTTTTGATTATTAGGGCTGAGGACTGCTATAACCCAGATTCTTTTTCTTTCTTGGCAAGAGGTCGTGTATTTTCCTGTATATTAGGACTCACCGTACATAGATCCTGCTTTGAAACTCTGATTCTTTTTTAGCCCTTTCCAAGATGCCCTGTAGATTTTTGGGATTGAGTACTCGTAAATCCAGATTCCTTATTCTTTCTTAGCACAAGGATGCAGTTGCCGCTATATAATGCCACCATTTCTGCAGATTCATGCTTATAATACCCTGATTCAGGTGTAGCACATAGCAAGCCAACCTGAATTTTGGGGGGCTTGAGGACACCAGTAACGCAGATTTCTTATTCTTACTTAGCAATAGACAGGGAAGTTTCCTATATGTGAGGACTCCCATTACTCAGATTCCTACTTCAAAACCTTAATTCGTGGTTATCTCTTA
>NW_006993051.1:0-769 GCF_000164805.1 Carlito syrichta
ACAGCAATAATGAATGCCACTCAGCAAGAAATTACCACACACTGACAAAAACACAGCTGTGAGATACTGCTATACCAAGATTATGAAACCTTATCAAGTTTTTTATACAGTGCTGCCAGCATAAGTATACAGTTACAAGTTCACAAACTTGTGTCAGACCTTATATAATATGATCCTATATATTTTTTGTACCTACTTATAGCATACTACTTTCATATATTATATATATATTTTTCATATGTATTTTATTCCCACATACAATATTGTTTTGAAGTATGATAAATATGTTCAAAATTTTAAAATGCAGAAAGGTATGTAGGTGAAATTAAAATTCATTTCAAATCACACTGCTGAGACAAAGAATCACTATAAAAAAGGAGACCCAAACTTTATCTGTACAATGTCCACTTGTATATCTAATCCTGAATTGTAACCTGCATCTTTCAAATTAAAAAAAAAAAACTTCCCCAAAGTTCTATGAAGTCATTGATCCTCCACACTATTCATATAGTCTGTATTCGCTAACATATTGAATTAAAATGTACTTATCATTAAAAAAAGATTTAGAGAACATCATTCCAGCCATCTGTCTCTCTATATATTATTTTTACACATAGATATGCATGATTGTATATGATTTACTTTATATGTGTAGGTAAACATATTTTCTTCATGTGTACAGATATATTATGAGGAGTGTATTATTTAAACCTCACTGTTATCTATAAATAAAGATCACATTACCTAATTTAAAGGGATACTAGTAAAG
>NW_006993052.1:0-703 GCF_000164805.1 Carlito syrichta
ACAATCATCACAATAACATTTTTCGTTGTGCTAAAAATACCTATATAATACTTCAAAATTAGCAAAATTAAAACAACATCTGCGAAGGTCCTAAAGAGCAACCAACTTAAAAAACTAAAACTAATAATCCTATTATGATGCCAGACATGATGTTTATAATTTGTTTCTGTAGTCCCCTGAGAGGGAAAGGAGAGGCCTGATGCACATTCAACCCAAGGCTTTCAGGGGTAGGAGAGTGCCACCTGCAGTTTTTATTCATTGTTGTGTGTTCAAGAACCAAAAGGGTGGAGACAGAGAAATGCAAGTAGAGGGTTATATCTCGGTAGAAAAATTTCCATATCACTAATTACTTGTTTCATCTTATAGATTCTTTTATTGGATTACTAGTTTTTGTTCATCTCCCAACTCTTCAGATTCCAACAGTGAACATAACAAGATGAGTAGAAGAAACAGGGCCAATAGCTGCCCAGAGTTGTCCTGCAACCTGCGGTCTTCAGCCTTCCAGACCTTGTCAAACTGAAGGCCTCTGAGGCTGGCTCCCAACACTTGTTAATCAGAAAGGGAGCGGGCCTTGCAGTGTAGCCCCGAGAGGGGTTTGGAGGCTGGGTTTGGAGGACTCACACCTGTCATCCTGGTGTTGTGGGAGGGCGAGGCGAGAGGATGGTCTGAGACTCATGGTTCGAGACCAACCCGGGCACATTGG
>NW_006993053.1:0-614 GCF_000164805.1 Carlito syrichta
GCTTAAAACACCCTGATTCGTGTTTAAGCCATAGCAATATGACCTGAAGCTCTTTGGTGATTGAGGACATGAGTAATGCAGAATCCTTATTCTTATCTAGCAATAAGCAGTGAAGTTTCCTGTATGTAAGGACTCCCATTACCCAGATTTCAAATTCAAAAACCTGATTCGTGGTTACCTTTGAGGAAGACGGACTGCAGTTTTTGGTAATGAGGACTCATGTAACCAAGATTCTTTATACTTCCTTAGCAATATGACGTGTAGTTTCCTGTATATGATGACTCCAATTACCCAGCTTCCCGCTTCACTCTGCAGGATGGAGAGATATTTCCTGGTGACCGAGAATTCCAGTTGTTTGGATGTCAAGAGAAAGACTCCCATAATATTTTTGGGAACTGGAATCCAAGATTCCTGGTTCCCCTTCACCAGACCTCCACAGAAAGTGGAATCTTCAAAACCCAACATCCCAGTTCTGACCTGCCCGACAACAAGAATTTTCTGTAATTTGAGGTAACCTGAATCGAGGGATTTTGTACCAATATGCCTTTTAATTCTGGGTATCATGATTTTTGGTCGTAGATGTAATATGCACAAAAGGATTTGTAGGGTCAGAT
>NW_006993054.1:0-465 GCF_000164805.1 Carlito syrichta
ACCAAGTGCTCCTGTTAGTCCTATCCTCTCTCAGATAACAGCCATACACTGTAGACAAAACACAAAACAGCTATCTGAAAATACTGGAGAACAATCAAAAGCAGAAACACATGCACAGGCATTGATACTTAGAAGAAATTGAACCAAGTTTCCAATTTTGACAACTTTTAGTCTGAAAAAACTGGAGGACTAAACATTAACAGAAAACCCATAGTTTTGCTGACTTGAAGAATTAAGGAGAGAATTCAAGAAACTAAAGCTGTTGAGTGAGTAGCAAAGCATCAGAAAGGAGCCAGCAAGGGGAAATATAAACTGGAAAACTGTTTTTTTCCCAAAAGTTCTTCCTTACACATTCTGCCTCTCTACTAAGTTCACCCTCCAAATAAATGAGTTTTGTTTACTGAAACTACAATGAATATATATATATATATATATATATATATATATATATTTTCAGTTGGAGTC
>NW_006993055.1:0-4878 GCF_000164805.1 Carlito syrichta
ATCATCCAATGTAGAAGAGGCCCAGTCAATCTAAGACCCATAGCAAAGGAGTGCTACTCAGTATATATGAAGATTGTGGGAGGCCAGCCCCTGCAGAGAGATTTAGAGGGTCCCTTGGAAGGTGTGGCAGCATCAGCGGTTATTTTGGAGAAAGAAAGAGAAGAGGGGAGAAAGAAAGAGACTGGACTCCTGCTCAGGTGACCAGAAACCGTTTAATGGGTGTAATCTCAGGGCTTTTATCCCCAAACTCTGCAAAGTCATCATCACAGGAAACAAAGGTAGCATGTGCCTTTCACATGAACAGGTCCAGGTGTGCAAAGGACACACCCCACGCTCAAGCAAATGTTCTTTAATACATAAGGAAGGACATGAGGAAGAACATGAGGAAGAACAACCACAAATTGTCTTTTTGTATCTTATGCTAGCTTAATGTTCCCCAAACTAGTTTCTTATGTGTCCTTAATTGTATTACAACTACATCATCTTGAATTAACATCACTCAATGTCTAAACCCCAAACCACCATAGTGAATTATTAACTTCTACTATTATGTACTAATTCAAACTAGTTTTTATTAAAACAATTGTTGCTATGGTTACACTCTCCTAGCACCAGCTGGCTCAATTCAAACTTCAATGGCCCCCATAAATCAAACTGAACTAACCATGCTTTTATGATAAAATGGTTACTTAAATTTTCTTAATCTATATAAAACTATTTTCCAAAACCTATATCTATAAATTTTCTAAAGATCACATCAAGAGAACCTGTGACCTGTGCTAAAGCTCCTCAATGTGACTCAAAGCCAAACTTAATTGTGATAAAGCAAAAGAGCATAAGCTGAGGGGAATGGGAACTATAGACTCCTAGGTTAGCTGTGTACGTTCTGGTCTCAGAGTTTTCTGTTAGAGCCAGCTGGAGCTTTTCTTGGTAGTTTGTGCCAAATGGAAAGAGGGAGGGAATGGGTCAACAGCTCCCAAACATATCCTAGTGGTCTCGGGGTCAATGGCCCTTCCTGATCCCTAATGCTCAGTGGACCTCCATGACCACTCCCAACATCTCCCCTTTTTTTAGCAGAATACCATGAAACTCCGTATTGAGCTGAGATATACTCTTTTTTAACACTCTGAAAATGATTGGAAGTAGACACAGCAATAAAAATATCACTGCTCCACAAATTCCTGCATTAATGAATATAGACATTAACAATTTTTGATCAATGAATGAAGAAAAATTGTTAAATATAGAATTGGCCAATTCAGTGGACTGGAATTGCTTTTCAGAAACCATGATGTCCTGAATTTTCTGATGCAATTTAGTAAGGTCATTCTTAAGTCCGAATTATTCCAAATTTCAAGAATATGACTTTTAATTTTGTTCCATGTATTGACAGATGTATTTACCTCTAAAGGAGTGAGGCAAATCCATTTAAACTCAGAGTAACATTGAAGAGCCAGCCTAATTTTTACAGTCACAAGTTCTTGTCCTATAGCTAGAACTACTTCTTCCAAAGCATTAACTTTGCTCTCTAGCTTGTGATCAATAATCTCTTGGGTAGCTAAGGCTATAGAAACATTCTTAGATAACTGATCAGTGAAGGTAGCTGTGTGGACCCCCTGAGCTAAAGCCCAAACTGACATTGCTACTGAAGCAGCAACAGCTATTAGGGTTGTAATTCCCAAGACTACAGTGGACAAAAACTTTTTTTGTCTTTTCTTCAGAAGAGAATTGACTTCATACAACGTTTGTAAACCATACTCATTATACCAGCGAGATGACAGTTGTACTGGAACCATTAAATAGGGAGGTTGTTTTAAGATTACAAATCCCTTGGAAAAGTCATCAGTTAAACAATTAGTTAAAAGAAAGTCTGCACAAGATACCTTATAAACATTATTGTGATAGTCAATTGAAGCAGTTTGATATTCCTTCCATACAAGAAAAACATAAGGGGATTGTAAGCAGGCTCTTATTTTGTAGGTATGAACTCCCCCAAGTGGTCGGGTTAAAACAACTGGTTTCAGGGCAGTGAGGGCCCTCCATAAGTAAAGTTGAACTATTTGTTTATTTCCAATAGTAGTTGCTAATATTGGGGATACTCATCCATTAATATGCTGCCTAGGAGGGAATCGAGTGGAAGTAGTACAGTAGGGTCGTAAATTAAGACCCCAGTCACTAATAGATAGTCTTTCACCATATATGGAGTAGTCCACTTTAGATTCATAAATGCACTCTCTCCATTTTGGATACCCAGTGTCTCGTTGAATGAGTGACCAGTACTTCTCAGTATTGTTAGGAGAGCAGATGGGTATGTTAGATAGGGGCAAAAGTCTTGTGACACGATGGGGGAGGTTATTATTTCTCCTGCTTCTTCAACCAAAGATTCCATTTGTTCCCACGCTGGTAGTCGTGAACAGCGAGCACTGAAAACATTACATCTGGTAGCTTGTCGTCTTGTATGGGACAGCCGAGGATAAGGAATATTCTCATCCTGTAGTGAAAGATTTCTCATCTGGTGGCTCAAAGTTGGTCCCTCCTTCGGTGAATCATGCTGAGTTGTGGCTCAGCAAGCAGTGAACATTCCTGAAGCAATGAGGAAGATTTCTTCTCCCAGTGAAAGGCATGTTGTCACGTCTCGTGTTCCTCTAAATCGGTAGTATGCTCACCACTCGTTTTGGTCACTGGGTCAATTGCAGGCATGTTGGATAAATCGATCAGGAATCCAAATAGGAGTAGATTTATTCTGTGGATATATGCAAGCATATCCTTCCCACTGGTTAGCAATATGTCAGGGCCTCTCCCTTGACCTGTAAGGAGATTCTTCCATTTTACCATAGGTTTAACATTTCCTTCTGGGTTCCAGTGTCTAGTCACAGCTGAGTTGCCCAGAGAGTGTAAATTTAAATGATTTACAACAAATAAAGCATGATTTAAAATATGGTGAGGAGAGCTATGCTTAAATTCCCCCTCTATTAATTTATTTATTTGATTTTTTAAAGTTTGGTGGGCTTTTTTTAACTATGGCTTGACCTTGTGGATTGTAAGGAATTCCTGTGAAATGAAAATATTAATTTGGGAACAAAACTGTTGGAACGATTTAGATGTATATGCAGGACCGTTATCAGTTTTCAGTTGCTGTGGTATACCTAACTGGGAGAAACGAAGGCATAAATGTTGTACCACGTCCTTGTAGGCTTCTTCAGTTCTTGCTGAAGTTAAAATAACTTGAGAAAATGTATCCACACCAACATGCAAATAAGACAATTTTCCAAAGCTGGAAAGTGAGTTACATCCATTTGCCATAGTCAATTTGACATAGTTACATCCATTTGCCATAGTACATAGTACATGGTTTTAGTCCTCGGGGGAGGATTTTGTTTTATAAATTGTAACAGTGAACTTTTGGGTAAATGAAACAAAACTTGTCCCCTATAGTTAGTTAGGGCTACCTGCCAATCATAACAGACTTGAAATTGAAACTTATTCAAAGGAACAATTATATTGTATACATATTGTCCAAATAATTTAACACTTCCATGCCTCCCTTTGGTTATAAGTAAGGCTACTAAATAGGGATAGGAAGCCAGTTTTTTTTTTAGAGGTTACCCTCAGATGGAGTTGTTTTATTGGTTTTATTCCACAGACATTCTGTGGGAGTATGGAGAGTGGCCAGAATAATTAAGTCCCAAGGCAGGCGGTAATTTACTCTTTTAACCTTTTGAGACTCAATAGCCTTTTTTAGAAGGGACAAGGCTTCCTTGGTCTCTGATGTCAAAATTCTCTTAGAATTGGGAGAAGAGTCCCCCTGCAGGATATTGAATGAAGGTTTTAAATCTGATGTGGTAATATGTAAGTAAGGTCTAATCCTATTAATATCTCCCAACAGTTTTTGGAACTCATTTAATGTTACCAAGTGATCTTTTCATAATTGCAAAGGTTGATGACTCACTGTATGTGTGTTTAACACATGGTCAAGATATGTGAAAGGAGGACTGGTTTGAATTTTTTCAGGAGAAATTTCAAACTGCACTCATTCGAGAGCAGTCACAGTTTCATTAAGAATTTCAAGTAAAAGGGCACGATTCTTGTGAGCCATCAAAGTGTCATCTATATAATGGATTAAATAGAGATTAGGATATTGGCTTCTAATACCTTGTAAGGCTGCATTCCACATACTTTTGGCACAAGACTTTTGGACTGGTTTTTTATACCTTGTGGCAGGACTTTCCATTGAAATCTTTAAAATGGCTGCTTTAAATTCTCAGAGAGTAAATTGAATGTAAATTGTTTACAATCCTCTGGGCTTAAAGGTATAGTAAAGAATCAATCGTGTAAATCAATAACTATAATATTAAAGTTAACAGGTATAGCGACTGGGGATAGTAATTCAGGATGTAATGCTCCCATGGCTTCCATAGTAGTGTTAATAGCTCCTGTAAAGTCTCCATATACCAGATTTTCTTTTTAATTACAAAAATAGGAGTGTTTTCAGGGGCTAGTGGTTGCCATTCAGGGGGGCTAGTAGAAGGCTTTATATAACCAGCCTTTAATTGTTGTTAAGCTAGTTCTGTGGCTGCTTTAAGCTTTTCCAAGGGTATGGGCCATTGTTTCACCCAAAACAGTTTGTCGACCTTCCGGGTAATAGGGTCTTGGGAACAATAGATTCAGTACCAGCTTCATTTGGCTTTTCATTAACTTGGACAGGTTCCTGCATTCCTTGTCCATTTCTGCCAAGTACCTTAAAGGGATTATAGCCCATTTGTAGCATTTGTGCTGAAGCTTTATCATTAAGCTATATAAATGCATGCTCATTTGAGCAAGAATATCTCTTCCCTATAATGAAAAGGGGGTAGATGGAATAACACATGGGCAAAAGGT
>NW_006993056.1:0-684 GCF_000164805.1 Carlito syrichta
GCTGTCTACCTCGTGAAATCAGCTAGTTAAGTATGCTGGCTAGGCAATTAAGTCATCTGGCTAGTCAACTGGCTAGCTAGGCAGCTATCTAGTTATGTCAGCTGTCTAGTCAGTTTGCTAGCTAGTCAAGTCACCTAGTAAACTCAGCTGACTAGCCAGCTGGCTAGCTAGGTAGCTTGTAAGTTGTCAGCTGGATACACAGCTGGCTAGCTAGAAAAGTCACCTAGTTAATTCAGCTGGATAGCCAGTTGACTAGCTATGTAGCAAGCAAGTTAATTCAACTGGCTAGATAGCAGGACAGCTAGTTAAGACAGCTGGTTAAATCAGGTGGCTAGCCAGCTCTCTAGCTAGTTAGTGACATAGTTAAGTCTGTTGCCTAGACAGCTGACTAGCTAATTAAGTCAGCTAGTTAAGTCACTTGCTATCCAGGTGGCTAGAGAGGTAGAGAGCTACTTAATTCTACAGGCTAGCCAGGCTTCTAGCTAGGTAGCTAGCTAGTTTTGTCAGCTGTCTAGCCAGCTGGCTAGCTAATTTAGTCACCCAGTTAAGTCAGCTGACTAGGAATCTGGCTCCCTAGGTGGCCTGCTAGTTAACTCAGCTGGCTAGAGAGCTGACTGGCAAGTTAAGTCACCTAGTTAATTCAGCTGGATAGCCAGCTGGCTAGCTATGTAGCAAGTTAGCTAA
>NW_006993057.1:0-658 GCF_000164805.1 Carlito syrichta
TTTAATCATCCAGCGAGCAGGCACATCTAGCAGAATAAACTAGTTAGTCTGCCAGATACCCAACAAACTTAACTAGCTCTCTACTAACTAGCTAGCAGGCTAGTCAGCAGACTTAAGTAGCTGACTTAATTAGCTAGCCAGTTTGCTACCCAACTGAATTAACTAGCTCGCTACCTAGCTAGCCAGCTGGCTAGTCAGCTGACTTAACTAACTGACTTAAATAGCTGGCCTGCTTGCCAGACAGCTGAATTAACTAACTTGCTATATAGACAGCCAGCTGACTAGACAGATTACTTGACTAGGTGACTTAACTTGCTAGCTAGCTGACTAGCCAGCTGACTTAAGTAACAAGCTACCTATCTAGACAGCTGGATATCCAGCTGATTTAACTAGGTGGCTTTACTAGCTAGACAGCAGGCTAGAGAGCTGACTTAACTATCTAGCTACTTATCTAGCAAGCTGTCTAGCCACCTGACTTGACTAGTTGACTTAAGTAGCTAGCAAGCTGGTTGACCTAACTGCCTAGCTATCTAGATAGCCAGCTGGATAGACAGCTGAGTTAACTAGCTAACTACCTAAGTAGCCCAATGGCTTTCTAGCTGACTTAACTACCTACTACCTACCTAGCCATCTGGCTAGTGAGCTAACAACTAGGGTA
>NW_006993058.1:0-616 GCF_000164805.1 Carlito syrichta
CCTCTTCCACAGGACTTTGCCTCTGGACTCCCTCCACAGCCCCTGCTGCCAGTGCCCTGCCCAGTGCTGAAGTGTTGAGGCAATGCCAGGGGCCAGCAGTGTCTCTCCTGCTGCAGCAGTGAGGGAGAGCCTGGGGCAATAGTTTCTCCCAATCACTTTTTCACAGGAAAACTTTTTTTGTCCATTAAAAAAAAAATGATGGCAGTCGGCTTCTGCAACCTGGTGAGAGTCAGAGGTGAAGTAGAGAAGATGCAGCACCAGCTATCGCACTAGGGGCCTGGCCATTTGCTCATGAGCCCTGACTTAGACAGTCTTTCCCAGCATTTTCCTCTCAGGGAGGGTTTGTTGACTTATAAAAAGGAAAAAGAAAATGGTGCTTGACTTCTGCATCCTGTGAATTGCTAGGGTCCAAGCCTAGCAGCTGTGGCACCAGTCCTGGCTGTCAGTCCCCTAGCTCTCACTCAGTCAGTCACTCACATGACTACTTGCTCTCCAGCACATACACAAAATTTTCTATACACTTACTCACTCACACGAGGACTTGCATAGTCTGACAGGCTTGACCACGATCTTCGAATTCTTTTATTTTTAGGGCTCATATATTTATGTTGAATAC
>NW_006993059.1:0-483 GCF_000164805.1 Carlito syrichta
GTTTATTAGGCACAACTGAAACTTGTTTAAAAATGTTAGAACTGTGATGGATATATAAAACCACAGTATTAGTGATACTTTCTGATTTTTTCCAGAAAAATTTCCCAATAGTAGCATTGCTAAGAATTCTCAAAAATGTAAACTACTTGAACTGGGCTATGTTATTTATAAATCTCTTCCTTCATTAGAGGAATACATTTCAGGCACTAAGGGGAATATATTCTTTTGAATGTTAAAGGATT
Source organism: Carlito syrichta (assembly GCF_000164805.1). Classification (NCBI taxonomy): domain Eukaryota; kingdom Metazoa; phylum Chordata; class Mammalia; order Primates; family Tarsiidae; genus Carlito; species Carlito syrichta. The sequence goes on from NW_006993059.1 coordinate 243, forward strand.
TTAGGCTTCTTTTTTTTTTTTTTTTTTTTTTTTGAATTGGAGTCTCACTCTGTAGCCCAGACTGGAGTGCAGTGGCCACTCCCAGCCACTGCAGCCTCGACCTGCTGGGCTCCGGCGATCCTTCCGCCTCAGCCTTCCAAGCAGCCGGAATTACAGGCATGCGCTACCACGTCCAACTGATTTTTTGATTTATTGTAGAGATGAGGTCTCGCTGCCCAGGTGGGTCTCGAACCCGCGGGCT
>NW_006993060.1:0-773 GCF_000164805.1 Carlito syrichta
CCTAAGGGACTTGTACTACTAATTACACGTTTACAACTCTCAAGAGGACCAGAAAGTTGTTGGAGTCCTGAAATGACTGATTCATAATACCTACAAGCCAAATATCTCTGAAACATGAGATGAGCTCGAAGCCCTGATTCTTGTATATCCCATAGCAACACACCCTGAGAATTTTTCGGATTTGGGACTAGTGTATCACAGATTCCTTATTCTTCCTTAGCGAGGGGCCGTGTAGTGTCCTGGATATGAGGACTCCCTTTCCCCAGAATCCTGTTTGGAAACCCTCATTCTTGTTTAGCCCTTAGCAAGATGTCATGTAAATATTGTGACGGAGGCACCGTGTAAAACAGGTTTCTTATTTCTTCGTAAAAAGAGATCGTGTAGAATCTGTATATGAAGTCTGCTATTACCTATGTTGCAGTTTCTAAACCCTAATTCTTGTTTAGCACACAGCAGATTGCCTGTTGATTTTTTTTACTGAGGACTGCTATAACCCCGATTCTTCTTCTTCCTTGGCAAGGGGTCATGTATTTTCCTGTATATTAGGACTCTCATTACATAGATCCTGCTTTGAAACTATTATTCCTTTTTAGCCCTTTCCAAGATGCCCTGTAGATTTTTGTGATTGAGCACTCGTGTAACCCAGTTTCTTTATTCTTTCTTAGCAAAGGTCATGTAGTTGCCTATACATAAGTACTCCATTTCCCCAAATTCATGCTTAAAACACCCTGATTCGTGTTAGACCATAGCAAGATGGCCTGAAGTTTTTTTGG
>NW_006993061.1:0-1093 GCF_000164805.1 Carlito syrichta
TCCTTATTATCACACCACATGAGAACTTGATTGCCATATTTTTAATGTCTTAATAACCATCATTATTAATCCTTCAACTTTATTCTTCTTCAAAATTGTCTTGACTATTCTTGTATCTTTGTATTTTTCTGTAAAATTGAAGTTGGCTAGGCAGTTTCCACATAATGTATACTGAAAGAATGTTTTCTTTTTTTTTTTTTTTTTTTTAAATTAATCAGTATTTTTATTATAGTTTTGTGGGGTACAGTTAAGGGTTAGGTGTACAATTACGTTTCATTCAGACACCCTGTTGATAAGAGGTGTTTTCCCAGCCCCAGACAGATATTTGCTACTGTTAATCCCCTCCCCCTCCCCCCCATAGTTTCCCAGTACCGTCAGTCATTTTGTTATAGTATTACATTGGATGTTCAAGGTCCATTATATGAGTGAGAACATGTGATATTCTGATCTTTGTTTTCTGTGTGAGGTCACTCAGTATTATAGACTCTAGTTCCATCCAGGTTGCTGCAAAATTCATGATTTTGTTCTTTTTTATGGCTGCGTAGTATTCCATCGTGTATATGTACCACATTTTTTTAATCCAGTCCTCTTTTGATGGGCAGCATGGTTGTTTCCAGGTTCTTGCTATTGTGAACAATGCTGCGATAAACATACGTGTGCAGGTATCTTTTTTATAGAGTGATTTGTGTTCTTCAGGGTATATTCCCAGTAGGGAGATTGCAGGGTCATATGGAAGGTCAATTTTTAGAGCTTTTAGGAATCGCCACACTGCTTTCCACAGAGGTTGCACTAGCTTACACTCCCACCAGCAGTGTAGAAGTGTTCCCTTTTCACCACACCCTCTCCAGCAGCTGTTATTTTTTGAGTTGTTGATAATTGCCATTCTGACTGGAGTTAGGTGGTATCTCAGTGTGGTTTTGATTTGCATCTCCCTGATGATTAGTGAGGTTGAGCATTTCTTCATGTGTTTGTTGGCTTCTCGAATGTCTTCTTTTGTGAAGTGTCTGTTCATATCTTTTGCCCATTTTATAATGGAGTTGTTTGTTTTCTTCTTTTCAGTACGTTTCAGTTCCTTGTAGATCCAGGATGTAAG
>NW_006993062.1:0-502 GCF_000164805.1 Carlito syrichta
TGTCATGATTTGTATCTGCTTCCTTCTCTCCACTCCCATCTCCCTCTCAAATGCACACTTACTGGCAGCTGAGAATAGGGAGAAATTTCCAAGGAAATGAACAGCAACCAAACTCATAAATATTTGCCAAGAATGCTTTAACAATGACTTCCATAAATAATAATGTGAGAATACATTCTCTGCCACATTACCAGCTCTTCAACCACAGCCTGGACTGTTAGATTTGATATGGTTTATTCATCACTCAGTTAGCATCTGGCCAGATTCGATTGTTCCAGTTAACTTGAACACAACAACCCCAAGTCATCTGACTTCCATCATTTCCCTCCACAATAGTTTTGAGATGGTATGAGTGACATAAGCACATCTGATATTGCAAATCACACTGCTTCTTTGATTTTCATCAGAGGTTGTGGTGGTCATGGGAAAGATTACATACCAGTTCAACTCAGATGAACACTTGGGGAAGAGATGAATCCTGTAATTTCTCTGCAGTGAGACC
>NW_006993063.1:0-612 GCF_000164805.1 Carlito syrichta
TTCACAAGGAAAACTACAAAACACTGCTCAAAGAAATCAAAGATGACACAAACGAGAGGAAAAACATCCCATTCTCATGGATTGTAACAAACTCCTTTGTGAAAATGTCCTTCTTACCGAATGCGATCTAAAAATTCAATGTAATACCCATCAAACAACCATCAACATTCTTCTCAGACCTAAACTGAGCAACACAGGAATTCATATGGAAAAATAAACGTCCAAGAATATCCTTAAAAATCCACAGCAAAAATGAACAAAGCAGGTGGTATCACATTACCAGCCTTCAAACATTACTATAAAGCTACAATCATCAAAGCAGCTTGGTATTTGTATAGGAACAGGCATATAGATCAATGGAATAGAATTGAGATTACAGACGCAAAGCCTCAATATCTCAACCAACTCATCTTCAACAAAGCCTCCACCACCTACCACTGGTGAGAGGATAACCTATTCAGTAAATGGTGCTGGGAAAACTGGCTGACAACATGCAGAAGTTTGAAACAGGACCCCTATATTTCCTCACGCACAAAGGTTAACTACAAATGGATCAGAGACCTAAATGTAAAACCGCAAACAATAAAAACCTTAGAAATGAAGGACATACTC
>NW_006993064.1:0-777 GCF_000164805.1 Carlito syrichta
AATTATATAGCCGGGCTCGGTGGCTCAGCCTGTAATCCTGCAACTTTGGGAGGCTGAGGTGAGTGGATTGCCTGAGCCCGCGGGTTCGAGACCCACCTGGGCAGTGAGACCTCATCACTACAATAAATCAAAAAATCAGCAGGGCGTGGTAGCGTATGCCTGTAATTCCGGTTACTTGGAAGGCTGAGGTGGAAGGATCACCGGAGCCCAGCAGGTTGTGGCTGTGGTGGCCGGGAGCAGCCACTGCACTCCAGTCTGGGTAACAGAGTGAGACTCCAACTCAAAAAAAAAATTGTAATTAGAGGTTTTGGCATAATTGCCTCAACCTCTTATTCTGTAGAACATCTTTATAAAAAAAATAAAACAAACAAAAAACAAAAGTATTGAGTCTAATGAGCTATTTCAAATGTGACTTGGGTATTTACAGATTATGCCTGAGTTACTTAATCTGTACAATGATGTTACTTATTTTATTTCAGAACATAAACTGATAAATTGACACACAAGGATTTGTGAAGTATTTGTAAATCACTTAGAAAATGTCTAGCATTTTATAGTTACCAAAAATTATGCTCTATTTCCCCCATAAGTCCAGGAGTTTGGCTTTTTCTTTAGAGATACACTGGCCATTATTGATTTTTAAAATAAAAGACTTAAAATGAAAGAGACAAAATACAAAAATGAATGGCAATCTTCCTTATTGTAATATGTAAAATGTTACTGAGGAATATTTTTGCTTCTCTTTCTTAGTTGAAAAATTGGTTTTAAAATTGCTTA
>NW_006993065.1:0-665 GCF_000164805.1 Carlito syrichta
ACTTAGCTATCTATTCGGCTACCAACTCAGCTACTTTGGCAGCTAACTAGTGGGCTCTCTCGCTTTCCATCTGATGAGCTAAATAGTCTGCTCTCTCACCTGACAACCAATCAGCAAACTAGTCGGCTCGATAGCCACCCAAAAGGTCAGCTGACTTGTTGGCTTGCTCGCAGGCCAACAGGACAGCTAACTAGTTGGCTTGATAGCCAGCCGACTAAGTCAGCTCATCAGTTGGCTCGCTCACTGGCCTACTACTTAAGGTAGCTCCTGCATCAGCTCACTAGCCGGCCAACAAGTTAAGTCTGCTCACCAGTCAGCTCACACACCAGCCGACTGGTTATGTGAGCTGACCAGTCGGCTCACTTGATGGCAAACTAGTTAAGTCAGCAGACCAGTTGGCTAACTCACTGGCAGACTAGTAAAGTCAGCTAAATGGTTGGCTGACTAGCCAGCCAACTAGTTACGTCAGCTAAACAATCAGCTGACTAGTCGGCCAACTTGACAGCTGACAAGTTAGCTCAACTAATTAGACGGCTGGCTAGTGAGGTCAGCTAAACTGTCGGCCAACTAGTAGGCCGACGAGTTAGGTCAGTCAACCAGTAGGCAACTTGTATACACTGATGACTAGTGGTACAACTCCTTAGTCAACTAGTTAACCCAGCTAA
>NW_006993066.1:0-2501 GCF_000164805.1 Carlito syrichta
TGTCAGCTGCCTAGCTAGTTATTCAAATAGTTAAATCTGCTAGCAAACCAGCTGGCAAGCTAGTTAAGTAACATCATTGAGTGAGTTGGCTAGCCAGCTAGCTAGCTACCTAAAAAACTAATGAAGTCCGATGGCTAGACAGCTGGCTAGCTAGTTATTTCAGCTAGTTTCGTCAGCTCATTTGCGAGGTAGCTAGCTAGCTAAGTCAGCTGGTTATGTCCGCTAGGTAGCTAGTTAAGTCAGCTAGTTAAGTCGGCTAGCTAGCTAGATAGTTAGCTAGGTAGCAAACTAATTATTTCACCTAGAAAAGTCAGCTGACTCTTTATGTAGTTAGCTAGTTAAGTCAGCTGGTTAAATCAGCTGTCTTGAAAGTTAAATCAGCTAGTTAAGTCAGGTGATTAACCACCTGCCTAGCTGGGAAGCTAGCTATATAAGTCAGTGAGTTGTCAGCTGGCTAGCTAGTTATGTCAGCTCACTAAATCAGATGGCTAGCCAGCTGCTTAGCTGGGTAGCTAGCTAGTTAAGTAAACTGTCTAGCCAGCTAGCTAGCTAGTTAAGTCATCTAGTTAAGTCAGCTCGCTAGTCAGCTGGTTAGCTTGGTAGCTAGGTAGGTAAGTCAACTTGCAAGCCAGCAGGATACATAGGTAGCTAACTAGTTAAGTCAGCTGGCTAGAAGGCTGTCTAGCTGGTTATGTCAGCTAGTTAAGACAGCTGGCTAGACGCCTGGCTAGGTAGGTAGCTAGCTAAGTCAAATGGCTAGCCAGCTGGCTAGCTAGTTAAGTCAGCGTGTTAAGTGAGCAGGCTAGCCAGCTGGCTTCCTAGGTGGTTAGCTAGTTTAGCCAGCTGGCTAGCCACATGGCTATCTAATTAAGTAAACTAGATCAGTCAGCTGGTTAATCAGTTGGCTAGCTACATGGCTAGCAAGTTGACAGCTGGTTAGCAAGCTAGTCATGTAGGTGGTCAGCTAGTTAAGCCAGTTGGCTAGCCATCTGACCAACAGGGTGGCTTGCTAGTTAATCTGGCTGGCTATCCGGCTGTCCAGGCTGCTGACTATTTAACCCGGCTGGTGAGCCAGCTGGACAGCCTGCTAGCTAGCTTGCCATCTGCATATTCACGTAACCAGCCAGGTAGCTAGCTAGTTAAGCCAGCTGGCTAGCCATCTAGCCTACTAGGTAGTTAGCTAGTTAATTCAGCTGGCTAGCCAGATAGCCAGTCAACTACCTAGTCAGTTACTTAAGTCAGCTAGCTACCGATCTAGCTAGTTAAGTCAGCTAGCAAGTCAGCTAACTATTCAACTAGCTAGTTAGTCAGCAAGATAGCTGGCAAGTCAGCTAGATAGTTAAGTCAGCTTGCCAGCTACCTAGCCAGTTAGCTATCTTGTTAAGTCAGCTAGCTAGATAGCTAGATAGCTTGTTTGCTAGCTGGTTATGTCAGCTAGATAGCCAGCTAGCTAGTCAGCTAACTAGTTAAGTCAGCTAGGAAATCAGCTCATTACTTAGCTAACTAGTCGGCTAGCAACTCAGCTAGATGGTCAGCTAACTAGTGGGCTCTCTCGCTTTCCATCAGGTCAGCTAACTTGTCAGCTTACTCGCCTGCCAAACTGTCAGAAAACTAGTCGGCTCATTCACCATCCAATAGGTAAACTAACTTATGGGCTTGCTTGCATGCAAACAGGACACTTAACTAGTTGGCTTGCTTACCAGCCCACTTTTTAAGTCAACTCACCAGTTGGCTTGCTCACCGGCTGACAACTTAAGGCACCTTAGCCGTCGGCTCACTAGCAGGCCAACTAGTCAAGCCAGCACACTCGACGACTGACTAGTTAAGTCTTCTAAACTATTGGCTCACTCGGCAACTGACTACAGTCAGCTGACCTGTCAGCTCACTCACCGGGCGACTAGTTAATTCTGCTGACCATTGGACTCACTATCCAGCCAACTAGCTAGGTCAGCTGACCAGTCTACTCACTCAATTGCCAACTAGTTAAGTCAGCTGCCCAGTGGGCTCACTCACTGGCCGACTAGTTAAGTCAGCTCACCTGTCGGCTAACTCACTGGCTGACTAGCTAAGTCAGCTAACCTGTCGGCCGACTACCCAGATGACTAGTTAGGTCAGTTAAAAAATCGGCCGGCTAGTCGACCAACTTGTCAGCTGACAATTTAGCCTAGCTAACTAGTCGGCCGACTAGTTGGGTCAGCTAACTTGTCAGCCAAAAAATCGACTGAATAGTTAGGTCAGGAAACCAGCAGGACACTAGTTAACCTTGCTCACTTGTGAGTCAACTCATTCGTCACCTACTTAACCGAACTAAGTAGTCGGCCGACTAATCAGCCGATTTGTTAAGCCAACAGGCAAGTCGGCAGAGTAATTACCCAATGTGTTAAATCAGTTAAGTAGTTGGCCAACTCATTAGCCAACAAGTTAAGTCACTGGGCTAACTTGTTAACCAACTAGTTAAATCAGCTAGTTAACTCATTTACCAACTAGTTAAAACAGTTAGC
>NW_006993066.1:3886-4607 GCF_000164805.1 Carlito syrichta
GTCTAGTCAGTTGGATATGTAGGTGCTAGCTAGATAAGTCAGCTTGCTATCCAGCAGGATAGCTGTTCAAATCAGTTAGTTATGTCAGCTGGCTAGACTGCTCACTAGGAAGGTAGCAGAGCTAGTTCAGGGATCTGGCTAGCCAGCTTGCTAGATTAAGTCAGTTAAGTCAGTTGGCTAGCAAGCTATCTAGACAGGTAGCCGCCAGTTAAGTCAGCTGGGAAGTCAGCTAACTAGGTGGTTAAATCAGCTAGTTAAGTCAGCTGGCAACCAGCTGGTAAGCTAGTTAAGACAACTCATTAAGTCAGTTGGCTATCTAGCTGGATAGCTAGTTAAAAAACTAGTTAAATCAGATGGCTAGCCATCTGGCCAGCTAGTTATTTCAGCTAGTTAAGTCAGCTACCTAGCTAGGAAGTTAGCAATATAAATCAGCTAGTTGTGTCAGTTAGGTTTCTAGTTAAGTCAGCTAGTTAAGTTAGCTGGTTAGCTAGATAGCTAGCTAGGTAGCTAGCTTCTTAAGCCAGCTAGTTAAGCCAGCTGGATAGCTAGGTAGCTAGCTGGTTTAGTCAGCTTGTTAAGTCAGCTTGCTAGCTAGTTAAGTCAGTGAGTTGTCAGCTGGCTAGCCAGCTGCCTAGTTGTATAACTAGCTAGTTAATTCAGCTGGGTAACCAATAAGCTTCCTAGGATGTAACCTAGTTCTGTCAGCTCACTGGCCAGCTGG
>NW_006993068.1:0-772 GCF_000164805.1 Carlito syrichta
TTGATTTTAATAGCTTGAAGGGTATTTGTCTGAAATTAAGATCGCTACTCTCCTTTCTTTTGTATGCATTCGCTGAAAGTTTGTTTCCCATCCTCTTACTTTGAGTCTGTGGGTTTCCTTTCTAGTGAGGTGAGTCTCTTGAAGGAAATAGATTGTTGCCTGATGATATTTTATCCATTTTGCCATTCTATGTCTTTTCAGTGGTGCATTTAGTCCATTCACATTTAGGCTAATAATTGAAATGCAAGAGTTGATCCCTGTCATAAGGTTCTTACAGAGTTGATCCTGTTTATTTGTTGTCTTTCTTTGGGTTTTGGAGTTGGTTCATGTGTGTTTTTAATCTTTTGCCTGTACTCTTGTGAAGAATGCTGTTGTTCTTTTTTCTTTTTCTTCTGTGTTCAGTACTTTCTTAAGTGTTTCTTGTAGAGGTGGTCTGGTGGCAGCGTAGGTTCTTAGGGATTGGATGTCTGGAAAAGATTTCAATTCTCCTTCACTAATGAAGCTTAGTTTGGCTGGGTAGGTTATTCTTGGCTGAAATTGTTTCTCTTTTAGAACTTTGAAGACAGGACTCTAGGCTCTTCTGGCCTGAAGGGTTTCTGTGGATAAATCTGCTGCTATTCTAATTGGTTTTCCCTGGCAGGTAGTCTGACCTTTTTCTCTTGCTGCCTTTTTGGATTTTTCCTTTCATAGCTACTTTGTTTAGGCGAATTATTATGTGTCTGGGAGTTGGTCTTCTCATTTGTTGTCTTGCAGGGGTTCTCTGAATCTCTTG
>NW_006993068.1:1739-4673 GCF_000164805.1 Carlito syrichta
CTACCCCTCCCAGAGGCCGCAGTGGCGGTGGTGCCAGCGCCGGCAGCTGCAGTGGTGGTAGGGGGAGGGGCGGCGGCGGGACCGTTTGGAATGCAGTCAAAACGGTCCAGTTCTTCCGATGGCAGCGGCCAAGCTCTGTCTGTAGAGCAGGCTGCGATGCTGGGGTCTCCAGCCCCCCAGGGTGAGAGTCAGAGACCCACTCCAGATCTCCCTTGCAGAGGGCTTCAGACGCCGGGTTGCCCTGTCGCCATCTTGCCGCGTCCCCACCATAATATTCTAATAGTGTTATGTTGGCATATCCATCACTTATATCTTTAGTATGGAGGTTAAAAGACAAAAACATTAAAACTAATAATATCTACAATAACATATTAAGGAGTGTACAACATAAATAAAAGTAAATTGTGGCATCATAAATTTTAAATGTGGATGGTCAAGTAAAAGTGTAAAGATTTTATGCAAAAAGTTATATTGTTATCAGGTTCAAATCACCTATTAAAAGTTTTTTGTAAGTCTGTTTTTTGTATTTCATAAATACAAAACAAAAAACTATAGATATACACAAACTATAAAAAAAAAAAAAAATCAAAGCATACCACTATAGAAAATAACTTAACCAAAAGGAAGATGGTAAAAAAAGGAAGGCAAAAACAGAGGATCCACATGATAATCATAAAACAATTGACAAAATGACAGTAGAAGATCCATATTTATAAATAATCTTGAATGTAAATGGATTATATTTTGCAAATCAAAAGACATGGAATGTCTGAATGGAATTTTTTTAAAAAAAGACTCAATTGTATGCTGCCTATATGAGACTCACTTGATTCATAAGAACACACAGAAGCAACAAAAGATATTTTATGCAAATGAAAACTAAGAGACAGTATAGGTAACTATACTTATAATAGATAGATTTTAAATATGAAAAAAATGAAAAATTAACTCAAAATTTCTTTATATAAGGATAAAGGCATCAATTCATAAAAAGGATATGACAATTATAAATATGTTCATGCACCTAACATCAGACCATCTAAATATATAAAGCAACTATGAATAGATCAGAAGGGAGTGATAGACCCTAATACAGTAATAGAATACTTCAATACCCCACTTTTGACAATAGATAGACTATCAAGGCAAAATTAATAAGCAAACATAGGATTTAAGCTACACTTTAGACCAAATGGACCTAATATACATATACAAAGCATCCATCCAACAGCAGCAGAATACATATTATTTTCAAGCACACATGAAATATTTTCCAAAACCAATAATATGTTAGGCCATAAAGTAAGATTTTTTGTTTTGTTTTGCTTTATTTTGCTTTGAGTCGGAGTCTCTCTCCATTGTCCAGTTTGGAGTGCAGTGGCATGATCACCACTCACCGCAGCCTCAACCTCCTGAACTCAGGCGATCCTCCCATCTCAGTCTCCTGAGAAGCTGGAACTATAGAAGTGTGTCACCATGCCCAAACAATTTTCTGAATTTTTTGTAGAGATGAGGTCTCACTATGTTGCTTAGGCTGGTCTCGAATTCCTGGACTCAAGCAGTCCTCCAGCCTAGGACTCCCAAAGTGGTGGGATTACAGGACTCAGCCACCATGCCTGGCCCCCACCACAAAGTAAGCCCTAATAATACTTTAATCTCTTTAAAGAAATTAAAATCATATCAGATATCTTTCCTGACAACAATAAAATAATACTAGAAGTCACAAATATATGGAAATTAAATAGCATGTCCCTGAACAACCAAAGATATAGTAAAAAAAAATTAAAGAGAAACAAAAATGTTTTGAGACAAATCAAAGTGGAGCCACAGCATACCAAAACGTGGGATGCAGCAAAAAGTAGTTATAAGAAGGAAGTTTACAGCAGTAAATACCTACATTAAAGAAGAAATATCCCAAATAAGCAACCTAACATTATACTTCAAGGAACTAGAAAAACAAAAATAAGCCTAAAGTTAACAGAAGAAAGAAAATAATAACGATTAGAACAGAAGTAAATGAAATATAAAAAAATACAAAAGATCAATAAAACAGTGAGTTTTTTTGGAAAGAAAATTGACAAGTCTTTATATAGACATAAAAATAAAAAAGAAAATACTCAAAAATGAAAAATAAAATATTTTTATTTTATTTTATTTTATTTTAAAGTGTCAACACAGAAATACAAAAGCTTATGAGAGGCCACTATGAATAATTATATGTCAACAATTTGAATACTTGTGAAGTGAATACATTTTTAAAAGCATGCAACTTAAGACTAAATCACAAAGAAATAGCAAATCTCAACAGAACACCAGGAGACTGAATCAGTAGTTAAAATTATTCTTCTAAAAGGTCCACAGTTCAGTGGCTTCACTGCTGGATTCTATGAATCATTTTTAAAAGAACTAATAACAATCTTTCTTAAACTCAAAAAGTTTAAGAAAAGGTAATATTTCCAAACACATTTAATGAGGCTAGCATTAACCAGATACCAAAGTCAAAAAAGGATACTACAGGAAAATAAAATGATAAGCCAATATACCTGGTAAGTATAGATATAAAACACTTCAACAGAATACTAGCAAACTGAATTCAACATATATATTTTTTTAATTATTCACCATGATCAAGTGGGGTGTATACAGTGGATCCAAGGATGTTTCAACATATGCAGATCAATATATCCAGATACATTTTACAGAATTAAGGGCAAAAACCATATAATTACCTCCATGTATATAGAAAAAGCATTTGCTAAAATTCAACTTCCTTTCATGATAAAAATTCTCAATAAGTTGAGAACAGAAGAAATGTATCTTAACACAATAGAGATCATACAGAACAAGCATATAGCTCAATGGATATACTCAATGAATGAAAAGCTTAAAGCTTTCCTTGTAAGATCAGGAACGAGACAAAGATGCCCTTGGATG
>NW_006993068.1:4931-10015 GCF_000164805.1 Carlito syrichta
ATAATGTTGTAGGATCTAAAAATCAATATATATGAGTCATTTCCATACACTTACAACAAACTATTTGAAAAAGAAATTTTAAAAAATTTCTCAAAGTAGCTACAAAAAAATAAAATAACATACTTAGGAATAAATTTAACCAAGGAGATTGTACACTGAAAACCATAAAGCATTGATGAAAGTAATCGAAGAAGATACAAATAATTGGAAAGATATTTCATATTCATGGATTGACTTAATATTGTTAAAATGTTCACACAACCTAAAGCAACCTGCAGATTCAGTGTAATCCCTATCAAAAATACCAATGACATTTTCCAAAACAATGGGAAAAAAAATTCTATGGAACCTAAAAATAACACAAATAGCCAAAGCAATATTGAACAAAAAGAACAAAGCTACAGATATCACTGTACCTGATTTGAAAATATACTACAAAACTATAGTATCCAAGCAGCATGGCACTAGCATAAAAATAGACACACAGATCAATGAAACAAAATAGAGAACCCAGAAATAAATCTTCATATTTATAATCAATTGTTTTTTTAACAATGGTGTCAAGAGCACACAATGGGGAAAGGACAGTGTCTTCAATAAATAGTGTTGGGACAAATGGATATCCACAAACGGAAGAAGGGAATTAGACCCTATCTCATGCTACATAGTAAAGTCAGCTCAAAATAAATTAAAAACTTAAATGCAAGAACTGAAATTGTAAAACTGCTAAGAGAAAACATGACAACCGCTCCATAACATTGGTTTGGGCAAAGATTTTTTGAATACGACCCTGAAAGTACAGTCAAAAAGTCAAACATAGCCAACTGGGATTTCATCAAACCAAAAAGCCTCAACACAGCCAAGGAAACAATTAGCCAAGTGAAGACACAACCTATGGAATGGGAGGAAATATTTGTAAACCACACATCAGTTAAGGAGGTAATTTTCAAAGATTTAAGAATCTCAAACAACATAATGGTAAGAAATCATATAACCTAATTTAAAATGGGCAAAGGACCTAAATAGATATTTCTCAAAAGAAGTGATATAAGCCGGGTTCGGTGACTCAGCCTGTAATCCCCCGCCTTTGGGAGACTGAGGTGAGTGGATTGCCTGAGCCCGCAGGTTCGAGACCCGCCTGGGCAGCGAGACCTCATCTCTACAATAAATTAAAAAATCAGCTGGGCGTGGTAGCACATGCCTGTAATTCCGGCTACTCCGAAGGCTGAGGTGGAAGGATCTCCAGAGCCCATCAGGTCGAGGCTGTGGTGGCTGGGAGCGGCTACTGCACTCCAGTCTGGGCGACCGAGTGAGATTCCAACTCAAAAAAAAAAAGTGATATAAGTGGCCAACAGGTATGTGGGGAAAAAAAAGCTTAAGAGAAATGCACAATAGATAGTCACCTTATACCTGTTAGAATGGCTATTACCAAAAAGATGAAATATGATAAATGCTGGAAAAGATGTGGAGAAAAGGAAATGCTTCCACACAGCTGGTGGGAATGTAAATTAGTTCAGCCATTGTGGGAAATAGTATGGAGTTTCTGCAAAAAAAGCTAAAAATAAACTACCATACTTTCCAGGACTCCCACTACTTGGTATATATCCAAGGAATAAAATCGAAGAGATACCTATAATTCCATTTTTATTGCAGCAGTGTTCTCAATAACCAAAATATGAAATAAACCTGTGTCCATTAATGACTAAATGGATAAAGAAAATAAGGTACATACTGTAAACCAAAAAAATAAAAATACAAGCATGTCTCAATCATTTTGACATTTATTCTGTCATGGTTTATGACATACTCAGAAAAGAAGCACAAATCACAGCAGCATCTTGATTTGTGCCTTTTCTGGCTTGGATTTTGATGACTTCGGTATTCAAAGGGGAAAGAATGGGTGGGAGAAGAAAGAAAAAAGAAAAAACTGGGTAGAGGTTAGACAAAAAGTTACATTCTTGTGAAGGCTTTGCAAAGCACTTAGTAAATTTACATCTTAAACATGAAAAGAGGGGATAGAGAAACAGTCAATTATGTGTTTGTCTTGTGCTCAGTAAATCTATATTTTACATAAGTTAAGAGTGTAGAAAGATAGAGTAGAGGAAGAAGTCAAATATGCATTTGTCTCAGGGTGGGTGGAAGAATGGTTTCTAGTTTTGTTCTTGTTCCATATCTGTAAAGGTAAACTGTTCATTTACATTGTCAGGATAAGATTCAACAGAACTCTGCTTTTAACACTCTTCCACAAGGAGATATGTATTCTGAAAGATTTGGGGTCCATAAGGAATTTCCTTGTGAGCAATTGGTGAGGGAGACCATCCAGGGAGGTATGTGGCCTTGTATTGCTGCAACTGTCTGTTTGGGAACAAAAGGATAATTTTTGCTCAGGCAATCCACTCACCTCAGTCACCCAAAGCGTGGGATTACAGGCTGAACCACCAAGCCCGGCCAAAAAAGTTAATTTTTTAGTATAAGATTATTGGCCACAGATGAGAGCGATTATATATCAAATGAGGGAATTCTTGGCTGCCACTTGTTCCCTACAGTTTTCATAGCTTCTTTTATGTCCTTATTCCTCAACGTGTAGATTATAGGGTTTAGCATGGGGGTAACAACACTGTACAATACTGAGATCAGTCTGTCTTTCTCCAATGAGTAAGTTGAGATGGGCCGTATGTATGTAAAGATGGCACTGCCATAATAGAGAAGAACAATGATCAGGTGGGAGGCACATGTAGAAAAGGCTTTGTGTTTCCCCCCTGAGGAGTGGATCCTTAAGATGGTGGAAATTATATAAATGTAAGAAAGAATGATACCCAGGAAAGGAGCCCAACCAATGAAGACCCCAATGGACAGCAATGCCAACTCATTGACAGAAGTGTCCCCACAAGACAAGATCAGCAAAGGGGGGATGTCACAGAAGAAATAATTAATCTGATTGTTGCCACAGAAGGGCAAGCGGAATGTCAATACTGTGTGCACCACTGAATTGAGGAAACCACCACTCCAGCATGAGGCTGCTAACTGGTTGTACAGGGCTTTGTTCATAATCATGGAATATCTTAAGGGTTTGCAGATTGCAATGTACCGATCATATGCCATTGCTGCAAGGAGCAGACTCTCTGATCCTACAAAGAAAATGAATATAAAAAGTTGAGCCACACACCCCGGATAGGAAATACTTTTCTTCTTTGATAAAAGATGCACCATCATCTGAGGGACGTTGGTGGTGGTGTAGCAGATGTCAAGAAAGGCCAAGTTCCCTAGAAAATAGTACATAGGTGTATGCAGGTGTGGATCAGCCACAGTCACCAAGATAATGAATATATTTCCTCCCAGAGTACAGATATAAGTCAGAAAGAAGGTGATGAATAGTAAATACTGCAATTCGTTTAGGTTGAAGAATCCCAAGATGATGAATTCATATAGAGCTGTTTGATTCTTCCCTTCCATAATATTGGCTTGTTTCCTTTTGGGAATTAGGCAGAGAGAAAAACACAGATTACAATAATCAGTCACATGCTTCCGTAGCTGTAGTCTGCAAAACAAAGGAAAACAAGTGTTACAAGTAAAAATCATTCATCTGCATCAAGTACCAAAACAGAGAAGCAGCACCCTTTTGCAAATCATAGCTCATACCCAACACAGATGCAAATATACCCAATGTTTCACTTTTAGATCAAGTTTCTGTAATCTCTGGTAGTTTTTAAGCAGAAATAAAATTATAAAAAGATACATACATCCTAAGAGTTCTCTGTTAATAGTGGCTAGGTCAGGCTCGCCTGCATGTTCTTGGTGATGTGTGAGCCCGTGTTGCAGTAGACAGTTTATAGAAGAATCTCTGGTCTTCACTGGCTTCTTTCAAGCCATCTCTGTTCCCCCTTTTGATCTCTGAATGCTGCTATAAAATTTTTCTATTTTTTCTGATTACAGTTAACATATTTGTTTTAGAATATTTGGAAAATATTGAAATAAAATAAAAATCTTTAGTATCCACCAGATGAAATCTCTACTAATGGTTTGGTGTATGTCCTTCTGATCCATTTTCCATGTATAAATGTTCAAAATGAGAATCAGAAAATATATGTTTTAAGCTGATTTCCCCTGAGCACCATATTGTGATAATTTCCTATGGCAATAAGTATTCTTATAAAATATGATCTTTGAGTTATATACAAGTCTTTATATAAATATAGTAAACTTTTTATATATCTCATCCTTATTAATGAATATTTATATTGTTTTGTTTATTTTTATTATGATGAATTTCAATAATAAATATATTGTTAGATTTTTCTGAATTTTGGGTTAGGTTACCTGCATTTCTATAAACTTTCCAAGAGACTCATCCCAAAAAGTTAGAGGCCTCCTGATGCAGGCTATCAGTCTGGAAAATTCAAGAACCATTTGGCTAATGCAGAATTCAATGTCTATTTGGACAAATTATTGTAAGTGCTACATGGAGAAGGGCGTTGATAATCCCTGAGTGCTTTCTATACAGCATCACATCTAATCTTTAAGAAGGCCTTTGAGATAAGTAATATTGTCATTCCTGCTTTCCAAATGAAAACACTGAGTCTCGGCAAGATAAATGTCTGGCAGAGGTTATATAGCTAGTAGGTGAAAAACACAGTTTTATCATTCTCAAAGCTAATACACTTTCACTGAGCGGCTAAAAATTTACTTTCCATTAACAGATAACAATAAAATGCTATTGAAAAACACTTCTTTGATTTTAAATACAATCTTGCTTCATATAATTGAATTATTTTAACTAGTTACAAATTTTTATAACTAGTGTTCCTGACTGTTGATAAAATTAAATGACTGTAGGTAGAATCCCCTAGTTTAAAATGTTGAAAATCTAATTCAAGTAGAAAAACTGATTTGTAGTTTGATATTTGAAGCAAATTATAGAAACAAGACAAATTAAATATGAAATTTTTAAAATTAAGGAAATTATTACATATTTATTTAAATGATACTTTCAGATTAAAATATTAAGAATTGGATTGGAAAGAAATGGAGGTATTTGAGAGCTTTTTGGAGATACAGTATTTACAAATTTAGTATAAAGTGGGAAA
>NW_006993068.1:10739-12457 GCF_000164805.1 Carlito syrichta
CATAATTTTTTTTTTTTAAGTTGGAGTCTCACTCTGTCACCCAGACGGGAGTGCAGTGGCATGCTCACGGCAACCCAGCATCGACCGGCTGGGCTCTGGCGATCCTTCCACCTCAGCCTTCTAAGTAGCTGGAACTACAGACACACGCTACCATGCCCAGCTATTTTTTGTTTTATTGTAGAGACAAGGTCTCACCAAGTTGCCAGGACTGGTCTCAAACCCATGGGCTCCGGCGACCTAATTTTTTTATGATACATACCTGATCTTACTCATCTATTTCTTAATAAATTAATAATTAGAAACATAACGGTCTAACCTTCAATAATGAATTCCTACTGTCAGAATGTCAGGCACTATAGCAGAATTTTCCAAGAAAACAATTGGATTTCTTCCCTTTTTTTACATACCAATAACACTATAGAACTTAGAAAAAATGTTCAGACACAGTTTATTGTTTTGTTCTCAGCCAAGAATAGTGGGTCATGCCTGTAATCCCAGCACTTTGGTAGGCCAAGGCAGGAGGATTGCTTGAGCCCAGAAGTTCAAGACCAGCCTAGGCAACATAGCAAACCCTGTCTCTACAAAATATCAAAAAATTAGCCAGGCATGGTGGCATGTGCCTGTAGTCCCAACTATTCAGGAGGCTAAGGCAGGAGGATCATTTGAGCCCAGGAGTGGAAGACTGTGGTGAGCCTTGATTTTGCCACTGCACTCCACCCTGCACAACAGAGTGAAATCCTGATTCAAAATACATACATATATATATATATATATTATTTTCATATGAATCATTTGAGTTAGAGTTAAAAAGTCTAAATATTATGGAGGATTACTTGTAATATCACACAGGTAAGAATGGGAAATAAATTATATTTCCAAATTTGGAACAACATCCCCCAGGTAGTTCTCAAATTGTTTTACATAGGTCATGGCTGCCTGTCATAGACATAGATTTGTTATGGCACAGAATTGAAAAGATCACAATCTGTCATGTGAAGCATAGAAATTTCTGAGTTGCAAGAAAACAACTCCCTCTTCCCTTACCCGAGACCCCAAAATCTGATATAATACAGGGTAAAAAAGATAAAATATTTTTAGAGGTTTGTATCATAGTAGGATCTCAAGAATGACCAGCCTTCAGACACCTACAAGAAATGGCCCCTAGAAAATTTATTTTAAAATATACCTTCTAAGGTCTCAGTCTTGACTCCTTCACTCATTCTAAGAGACCCAATGCCTCCTTATTAAAGAGTATTCTCAAAATGGGATGTTAGAAATTCAGAATCCTTAAATTGCAAAGATTCTAAAAGTATATTATCCAATTCCTTCATTATAACTTAAATCATATAACAAAAATGTAAAATGAATGTAAGCAAGAGCTTGACAAATAATAGCTACCATACAAGGATTTTAGATCTACATGAAAGATTATTTCTTATGAGAAAATATTATACAAAGTATGTTCCTGACACTATTCTCTGCAACCCAGTGACATTTTAATCTCTTCTCTTTTTTATAGAATAAAGACACTGTTCTTTATTTAATAAATAATCAGCAAACCCACAGAGAGCCATTCTGAGTGATGTCAAAATTACCCAAAATGAAAGAAGCTCCCTGGCTCACCCACACTCAATAGGTTGAGTATCACCCAAAGCACATGGCAGACAGTCTTATTAATCTCTTCAGTGGAACCCCTTGAGCCATTACACTTCCACTGC
>NW_006993068.1:12891-13903 GCF_000164805.1 Carlito syrichta
AATCCCTGAAGGCCAGCACATGGGACTGGAGTGAGCAAGGAAAATGCCCTCTGGATACAAGCATCCCCACATCTCGTGGGATCTTTAAAGGGCCCAGGAGATACAGCTATGAAATTTATGAGCACAGGTCTTGAGACTTGCTATTTTTGATTCCTACCTCGACCCCTGAACATCTGGTTGTCTTCCAGCAGCTCGGGAATAGCTCTGCTTCAGGAAATCTCCTATGGAATCAAAACTGCTCCAGGTGGACCGCTGCCTCTTAGCCCACATTTGGCCAATGAGAAACAACTTTCAACCTTATCCCATTATCAGAGAAAATGCAGTTCTCTAATTTTTGCTACTCTATCACAATAGGAAGTATAAGTCCCAAATTCCAGAGGTAGAATTTTCTAACTGGTTCTCTTTTGATTTTTCATCTTAAATTCAGAGGAAGAAACTTCATTGCCTTCTGGAGATGGGAGAAGCTTACCTAGCATACTAGTTCTCACCAAAGAAATACACTTCAACTACTGAATCAGTTCCCTAAATATCTACTTCTTTGCAAATTATATGTAAGTTAGTGACCTAGCACCACGTTTTTCTATAGATGTACTGGTAGCCTTTGCGATCTCAGCTGAAATGAAGACATCGTATTTTAACATGTATTTATCATAGTAAGACCTATGATATATTAACATGAGGTGCTAAAAAGGTTTTGCTTCGGTTTGGTTTTTTGTTTTGTTTTTTTTTTTTTTTTAGTGATATTGGTTCAGGAACAAAAAAAGTTTGGGGACCACTTTTCCTCTCACTCTCACCATCACTCTCTCTCTCAATCCACAGGCTATGATCTTAAGCCATTACAAACAATGTCATTTCTAATGCCAACAGGATAATATTATTTTATTTTATTTCTTATTTTAGAGTTATAGGGTACAAGTGAGGATTTACAACATAAGTAAGTTGCATACAGGGAAAGTTAGGACTTCCAGCTGGTTCTCTCTTTCCCTAATAGTGGACCAGATACCCAGTGTGT
>NW_006993069.1:0-777 GCF_000164805.1 Carlito syrichta
GGGCTCACTCGCTTTCCATCAGGTTAGCTTACTAGTCGGCTCTCTCGCCTGCCAACCGGTCAGCAAACTAGTAGTCTCACTTATCTGCCAACAGGTCAACAAACTTGTCGGCTCACTCACAGGCCAACAGGTTAGCTAGCTAGTTGGCTTGCTCACCAGCCGACTTGTTAAGTCACCTCACCAGTAGGCTTGTTCGCCACCTGACTAGTTAAGGCAGCTCACCTGTCCCATCCCTCGAGAGCTGACTAGTTAAGTTGGCTCACAGGTTGGCTCACTCGCCAGCCTACTAGTTAAGTGCTCTGAGCAGTCAACTCACTTACCAACCTACTAAAGTCAGCTGACCAGTCAGCTCACTCGCTGGCCGACTAGTTAAGTCAGCAGACTAGTCGGCTCACTTGCTGGCCGACTAGTAAAGTCAGCTGACCTGTCGGCTCACTTGCCAGACAATTGGTAAAGTCAGCTCACCTCTCAGCTCACTCGTTGGCCTAGTTAAGTCAGTTAACCAGTCGACCGCCTAACCAGCCAACTAGTAAAGTCAGCATACCAATCGGCCGACTAGTCAGTTAACTTGTCAGCCAACAAGTTAGCTCAGCTAACTAGTCACTGACAAGTTAGGCCTCCTAACTACTTGGCCTACTAATCGACTGACAAATTAGTTCAGCACACCAGCCATCCAATTATTTAACAGAGTTGACTTGTGGGCCAACTCATCAGTCACAAGTAAAGTCACCTGCTAACTCATTAACCAGCTAGTTAAGACAGCTAGATAACTCATTT
>NW_006993070.1:0-426 GCF_000164805.1 Carlito syrichta
CTGCCATTGGGAGAGATTGTGGCTATAAGGTGCCAACCTTGGGAGACTTTCACATGTGGGAGGGGGTGGGGGGAAGGACAGATGGCAAAATATTTGCAGGAGAATTTCCTTCTTTTTCTTTCTTCCTTCCTTCCTTCCTTCCTTCCTTCCTTCCTTCCTTCCTTCCTTCCTTCCTTTCTTTCTTTCTTTCTTTCTTTCTTTCTTTCTGTCTGTCTGTCTTTTCTTTCCTCGCTAGGTTGCCCAGGCTGCATTCTAACCACCCAACTCAGGCCATCCTCTCGGCCTGGACCTCTAAAACTGCTGCAATCATAGGCTTTCCATTTGGTCTACATCCTGGTCTTTCTCCCTAGTCTTGCACTCTAGGCCAGAAGTGATCCTTCTGCTGAAGTCTAGCCTCACCCAAGGTTTTCTGGGTTTTGCTTATGG
>NW_006993071.1:0-332 GCF_000164805.1 Carlito syrichta
CCTTTCTTGGCAGAAGGTCCTTGTTGCTGTGTCAGAGGGTCGACCGGCCTGGGGCACATAACTCACCTAGGAGAGGAGAGCTGGCAGGAACCTGGCCAGGGAGACTCTGAAATACCACTTCAAAGTGAGGGTAGGCACTGGGGGGTTGGGGCCTGGAAGGTGCCGAGCTTGGGGAAACCTCCCCTGTTGGGGGTCAGGGACGAAGGACAGAGGGGAGAAGGTTTTCAGGGGAAAGGATTTCTTTCTTTCTTTCTTTCTTTCTTTCTTTCTTTCTTTCTTTCTTTCTTTCTTTCTTGAGTTGGAGTCTCACTCAGTCACCCATACTGGAGTGC